>NC_142930.1:134366756-134384256 GCF_046866305.1 Octopus bimaculoides
AGTGGCCCGCGCTCTTAACCACTACGCCACATGCCTGTCAGGAATTATGGAGTGAATTTTAGGGCTTATAAATCTAATATTTTTCTATCCTTCCTTAATTCAGTGACCTGAATAATAATAATAATAATAATAATAATAATAATAATAATAATAATAATAACAATTAATTCGTTTTATTGGCCACAAGGGCTAATATCAATTAAAGACATATAAGGACAAAGACAGGACGAAGGTTACAAAAGGTTTTGTCCGAAAAGGTAGGAAAGTTCGTCTAAACAGAGGAAGAAAACGGAGAAAGATATGATGAATAAATAGATAAATAAATAGATAAATAAATAAGTAGAACTCCCAAAGGGGGAGGCGCTTCGAAAAAGGAAAGGTTACACGTGGAAAAACCCATAAAACCACGGGAGCCTGGTCAGAAAAAATAAGAAAGGTGTATAGAGCCCTTTCTCCTTTTACATTACCTTTTTTTTTTTCTACAGGTGTATTCTCAGAATTTGTCCGTTTATACTGGCCATTTTTCCAACAGTCACCCATCTTTCAACGAATTTGCTATGAGACAGCACTTCCCTCTCTACTCTCATCTTCCTTTTCAAGTTGATGAGGCCTTGGCCAAAGAGGAAAGTGTCTGTCTTTAACCCTTTCAAACGGGTCCACCATATCACCTCTTTCGCTACAGCCACTAGGCATAGGAAAATTGCCTTGCCCTCCTGGTTAAAGGAGGTCGGCGGGTCAATTCTCACGATAATAATAATAATAATAATAATAACAACAACATAGAAAAATACCTTAGGAATGAGAAACCAGATTCGAAATTTCCCCAAGACACCTGATGAAGGCTGGAGTGTATATCAGCTGAAACGTTGTGTTAACAACAAACAAGATGAGGACAAATATCCGTCAAGTGTAAATAATGTACATAATTCCTCATCTCTCAAATATAGAACTATAAGAGTATAGTTGTATGTGTAAGGTGAAGTTGTGAAACAGGATAAGTAAGTTGAAGCTGTGTGTATATTGGAACTGTTTTGTAGGTAGAACTAGAGGTGAAGTTTGTATTTGTATTGACTGATGAATTTTGTGGTGTACAGTGAAGTGGTATCGCAGTATGGGTGTAGTGTCGGGTGATATTGCGATATAGGCCGTGTAGGGATACGTTGTAGTATTTGCAGTGTAGGTTTACGTGGTGTGTTAGATGAAACTGTTGCGTAAGGAGGAGAGGTGTTGCTTGAATATGTGGTTGAGGTGAGTATTTGTGTAGCTAGTAATGAAGTTTGGAACAATTGTCTACAGGATATATTAAGAACCAATTACCTAAAGAGGGAATGGTCTAAGGGACAATCGTAAAGGAAGCGTGGTCTATTAAATGCATGGAGTCCCCTCGATTGGCAATAGTCTAGGAGAAAATTATCAGGGATCGATTGTCCAGGAAGTTTGTCCTGACACCCTTTCTTTCGGATATATGTATTGTAACATTTGTCTATTTTAAACTTTAAAATGCAGTGAAATTATCGAAAACTTTTAAATATCCATATAAGACCGTAGTGGTAGGATTTTCGAACTGTATGAAATATCAGCATTGCTGTGGGGATCTCCTGCTTCTTGGTCACTGTTCCTATTTAAGTGACATTAACATGTGTCTGAACTGATAAACTCCAATGATAACAGAAGCAGTAGTAGCATTATCAACAGATTATGAAACAAATCACTTTTGTAAGCTGTAGAGCTGATACGTAACTGATGGTTATTAAAAGGTTGGCAGTACTCAATTCAAATTCTCCCTCCGGAAAACTATACCGCGAAGAATAAAAAATTAGCACAGCGTTAACTACACCACAGGAGGCCATCCAACAAAATCCAATTCAAGAATGAAATTTTTATGAATTTCATACACAGACAGAGAATATTAGATAACAGGGATATTGATAATGTATGATGTTTATCTCGTTTTCAAAGGGTTAGTAAAATAATTTAAATAAAGTAATCACAACCATAAATAAAATGACAAAATTGGTTGAAGTAGAAGTAACATTTTTTATTGAAATTTCTCTCGCATTAAATAATTAAACATTGAATCAAACCTGTAGGAGCGAATACTAGTGGTAAAATGTCTATCTAAGGGCATCTATCCTATTCACAGAAAGTTAAATAGTCGGTGGTGAGGATATTTTCTTAGATAGTTTCTTGATTAAAGTGCTTCAACCAATAACATTTCGTAGTGAATTTTTCGGATAATCGCCATAGTGTTTACGTTTCTCCAGTTCCCGTGAAACTAAAGATTAGATTGAAATAGCATAACCATTTCCTCTACCAATACTATTAGAATTTGTGAGAGTATGTTTGCAACTCTGAAATTTATTCAGAGTTGCAGACACGCTCTAACAAATTCTTTATTATTGTTTAGTTTTGTTTGTGGAACCGATTTATAACCTACCATCGTGAAAGCTACCATAACGATACCATCCGTTTGAACTGGTCTCACTTAGTCGTAACAGAGTCGACGCAAAATTGTCTATTTTTTCAAATACCCAGATTCCGCCTTAGAGTATGAAAATCCACACGTGCAGTGATCATTCCATTTCATCTCAATGATGTCAAACGATATATAATGTTATGAGATGTCACCGCAAATTACCGCTAATTGCCGCTAAAATACTATGTTCAAACTGTCTACACAGATAATAATCACTCATCATTTATATCGATAACCTGAAATTTACACGAATTTTTGAAGGTCGTGCGTCGAAAGGCGTCTTTCAACATACGAGAGATATTCAGTGAATGATATCTCACGGTTGAAGTATTGTTAAGGCAAGTTATGTATTTATTGTGTAGGGATATACTGAATTCCCCAAAACATATACCCTATACTTCAATAAAGTGAAAGTAAGTAGGAATTGACCTTTTAGGCACAAAATGAAATAATTTACACGGACACACACGATATTATTTCTTTAGCTGCGCCATTTTTGTTACATGTTTTATTTCTTTAGCTGCGCCATTTTTGTTACATGTTTTATACTGAAACATTGAGAAAGACTCTATGTAGTCACAGGAGCTGTTAGAAATAACCGCAAAATCTTAAATTACAACCAACTTTTTTAAAAATAAAGAAAGAATACCATGGATAATGCAAATGGCATAAAATAAAACAATCATGGCTTGCACAACTTGATTAAATTTTTGTTTGATCAAGGTTGACCTAGATCTAAAAAAATAAAACAATGATAACAAAAGTATTATATGACAATGGTACGTATACACTTCGAATTTGCATCACCAGTCTGAAACCTCTATCTTGCTCAGCATATAAATACCCTGGAAACTGTTCAGAAACGTACAACAAAACAAATACCCGTCGTCAAGCATCTACCATACTCTGAACGTCTTGCTTCTCTGGGCATGAACACATTGAAGATCAAACGTCTGGCAACTGACTTGTTCGACACTCACAAGATTATCTATCATCTTTCCAAGAACAACCTTGGGCACCTTTTTGAATTCTATATGTCAAACACACGTAGTCATGCTCACAAAATCAAAATACAGCACAACACCCATGACTTACTTTCGGAAACATCTTTTCACACTCAAAATTGTTGAAACATGGAATCAACCATCCGCATCAGTCGTTAGCTATCGAGACGTTACATCCTTTAAGACTTCTCTGCTTCCTGAAATCCGCCAACAGTACACCTGATGATTTTTTCTCAACTGTAGTGCACCTAAGCACTGTATACAACAATTACATATATATATATATATATATATATATATATATATATATATATATATATATATATATATATATATATATATATATATATATATATATATATATATATATATATATATATATATATATATGTATATATATATATATATATATATAAATCTTATTTTTCGTCACTAACATAGACACTGCAAAATAGAAACTAGATTTTCTGGTGAACCATACTGTCGAGGGACTTTTCTATTCTATTTGTGAGATTAGAATATTTACCTACCAGTTATTTTGCTGCACATAGAGAAGAGAACTCGTCTACCATCCAATAATATAAACATTTGAGACTCACAAAAGCTTTGCAACACCTATGTATCTAACTTAATTACATCTGTAAAACGTTTATGTTGAGCATGAGTATGAATTCATTGTCTAAATGTTCACAACAAATCATAAATGTAAACACCGTGATAAGGTCATAAATGTGGATACAGAGAACAAACAATTATATGAACATAGATATTTGACATGAATTTTACCGTACGTCATCTTCAGAAGTACCAGGAACAGAAAAGGGACCTAAACACGACGTTTTTTTAAAAAAACCTAACCGAGGCCTTTGACACCCTCAGGCATGAGGGGCTTTGGAAGAATATGGGTAAATTCGGTTGCCTGGACAAATTAATCAATATGGTGCGGGAGTTCCATGACGGTATGTTCACTCAAGTATAGAAAAAGAATTCTTTCGACACATTCCCAGTTACTAACAGCGTCAAGCAGGGCCGTGTACTTGCACCTATGCTGTTCAGCTTGGTATTCTCAGTCATGCTGTTCAGTGACTTCTGACGACGAAATGAACATCAAGGTCAGATTCAGGACTGATAGCAGACCGTTCAACCTGCGGAGGCTACAGGCCAAGACCAATGTGGAAGAGGACTCGGTGCTCGGTTTCCTGTTCACAGACGAATACGCATTGGACGCCGTAGAGGCAGCAGAACATGAAATGCTTTTACATTGCCTGCAACAAATTTGGCATCACAATCAGGACTCAGAAGATAAAGGCCTTGTGCCAACCTACCCCACACAAGCAGTATGTGGAACAAGCTATCACCATTGAAGGGAAAATTCTGAAGATTATTAATAAGTTTACCTACCTCGGTAGCACACTCTCCAGACCTGTGAACATTAATGACGAAATAGACGTAAGCATCACTAAAAGAAGCGCAACATCAGGGCGCCTAAGTGAATCAGGACAGGTATTAAACTAGTCACAAAGTTGAAGGTGTGCCAAGTAGTTATACTGCCCATCCTACTGCACGCTTGCAAGGCTTGGACAGTTTATGAACTCCACGCCAAAACGCTAAACTGTTTCTACATGATTGTCCACGAAAGCTGTTGGAAAGCACCTGGCAGGACAAGGTCCCAGAGAAGTGTTCTTCTCTGGAGCTGATTGGCCAAGCATTAACACATACTGAGGAGAGCGCAATTTAGTTAGGCAGGCCACCTTGTTCGAATGCCTGTCTTACATCTCCCCAAGAAATTGTTTTGCGGCAAACTGGTGGAAGGAAAGCACACACAAGGGGCACAGAGAAAGCGCTTCGAGGATGCCGCCAACATTAAAGTCATTTATATTTCCACATGTAACCGATTCGACAGAAACGTGTATTCAACATATTTAGCTTAAGAATATTTTGAAACTACAGCTCGTAAACATTTTTCCAGTTTTTGTAAGCTGTCGTTGAGCGACAGGACAGTCTTCATGAAATTAAACAAAACTAATTGCTGCTCTCATGTTAAAAGTTAGCGATGATAACAACATATGGCGTCATGTGATGTTAATAACTGGGCAATACCTTCTTATACACATGTATCACGACACTTAATGAACACTTAACAGAAAGCTGCGGTACATGTGCTAATGAAATTACTAAATATAAGCAAATTGAGGAAAACATCAGTGATCTGCGTCGCCATTTTGAATAGTTAACCACGGTAATATTTAAGGGTAATAATGAGAAACCTAGGTGCTGTAAGCGTAAAGACAAAAAAAAAAAAAAAAGGTGGCGAGCTGGCAGAAACGTTAGCACGTCGGGCGAAATGCTTAGCGGTATTTCGTCTGCCGCTACGTTCTGAGTTCAAATTCCGCCGAGGTCGACTTTGCCTTTCATCCTTTCGGGGTCGATTAAATAAGTACCAGTTACGCACTGGGGTCGATATAATCGACTTAATCCGTTTGTCTGTCTTTGTTTGTCCCCTCTGTGTGTAGCCCCTTGTGGGCAGTAAAGAAATGTAATAACGACAACGGTATCACCAGTCTTGCTGCCGCAAACAGAAATAGAACAACAGCAATAACAATAATGAGTATCATGTCGATGTCGATCATAACAGTCGATATGATGGTGTTAGGAACTGATCAACAAATCCGACAGTTCAACAGCAACAGCAGGTCAAAGTTCATTTCAAATGAACTTCGACTTGCTGTTGTAGTACATTTGATGTAAGCATTGAAAAATGACGTTTTGTAATGGCGACCTGTTGATTCGGACAGCAAATAGAATTTCTTAGTTATCTGTACACATGACATGTTTGCACGCCATAAACGTCTTCAGTTAGTTGCTATCAGTCGACCCATTAAACTTTGCGAAGCTGCTCTCAAAGCGAGAAACGTATGTATAGAAGAAAATATCTATATCTATATACGTGTCTGTGTGTATGAGTATCTGTGTATATATATATATATATATATATATATATATATATATATATATATGTGAGAATATGTGTATGTATGTATATTTTATACGTATGTATATATATATATATATATATATATATATATATATATATATATATATATACATATGTATATATATACGTATATATATATATATATATATATATATATATATATATATATATATATATAAAGGAGTACAAAGAGGCGAAACCTTAACAGGTTTCCTAACATACTAAAAAGAACAGTCACAACGTCCAAACCACAGTTAAGAGCAATTTACCACGTTTTACAGCTGGACCTCAGATTTCGAACTTTAGTTAGCAAATAAAATAATTTGCAGGGCGAAGTTCTCATCAGCGGATACGCCAAAACATTAACATATAAATTAGAGACCAAATAACACGTGTCTGATCCTTATATATTATAAGTTTTCAAATCCTCTGCGCAACCGCAGATTCAATCGGCAGCATGTAAAAATTCCGATTAAACTTCAGAAATTGCTAAAATCATTTCTTAAAATTAATATAGGGTAGGAAAAATTATAGAAATTTTTTTCTACCAGTGGCCTAGTATGCATACAAAGTATACATATACACGTATACATATATATGTGTATACATGTTTGCACATATAACGATAAAAGGCCAGGAAAGCGTCTTAAATGTGTACGCATAGAAACTTGCCGATACATATAGATTTAGAGCCCATAAAGGTATTCCATTAATGTATGCAAACAAAAAAAATATCAATCGTAACAATGACACAACAATGGAGTAAATTTCAATTAAAACAACGTCTGTAACAGAAGCTCTAGAATTACACTTAACACATCCTAAACCAACAATACTTATTAACAGAAAATTATTGCCAATAATGTCTCATACTACTTATTTCTGTTCTAGGCACAAGGCTTTGGAGATTTCGGAGTAAGGAAGCCGGTCGATTATATCGATCCCAGTACGTAACTAGCACATATTTCATCGACTCTGAAAGGCAAAGTCGAACTCAGCGGAATTTGAAATCATTATGTAGCGGCAGACGAAATACCGCTAAGCATTTCGCCCGGCGTGCTAACGATTCTGCCAGCTCTCCGCCCTATAATGTTTCATAAAAATGTAGAAATGCAAAGCACACGATTCTACTTCCAAATAAAACCTGATCGAGAATAAAGAGAAGAAACGAGTGGAAACTATAAAATACTGTTTTTTTGTTTATTAATGAAAATAAATAAAAAAACTGCTACTAGATACCGTGTAAAATTTAGCGACAGTTCGAGAACTGAATGCTCAGCATTTTAATTCTGATCGTCGGCTCTTATTTTAGTCAAGATACTTAAATAATTTTTTACTCTTTCCACGTATCTGTAGTTTGAGTCGGGAAGAGATCTAATAGATCCTCATGGTTATTGATGGCACTATATTTATCCCTAAATGCAATTCTGAACTCTGCGATAACCAACATCAGTAAAGTTATCAAATTCCGGACATCAAAAAAAACTAAAGTTAATGTGTAAAAATATACTCAGTGAAAATGAACATCTATGACTCGTGGGCTTAAAATGGTTAAAAAGAAGTATTAGATTCATCCACTTCCATAACATCGATTTTTGTTCGTCACTTAAATTGTATATTGCGTAAGGCAACGGAATTTCAAAAGAAGTTTACTATTATCATTTCGAAGGATTTTGAGATAATTGTGATCCCTATGAAATGCAGTTTGATCGAAAATACTTCCAGCTAGATAAACAGCACAGTACTGTTTGGCTTCTCTAAAGAAGCTTCATCGGTGCTGAGGTATGAGAATCGGTAAACCTATATCTTATTAACATAATGACACCTAAAAGTTAGAAGCTAAGCATACACAAAGCATTCTTGTTCCATATAACACCGATGATGCTTACTTGTGTAAGCAAAAACACATTTTAACAAACACGCTTCAAAGAATTCACCCAGGCTGTAACAACATAGTCTTCTGAACGACCCATTTTATCCGAAGCCGGATGCGCTATACTGTAATTCTTCCACTTGGGCAGATAGAGGAGATAATTTAGTATATGTAACCGCAATTGAACGCCTAGCATAGGAGTCAACATACGCAACTCGGCGCTAAGCCTTGATGCTAACCCTATTCCAAATTCAAGCAACGTACAAACTAACTTTCATTCAATGGTAAATACTTGGAAAAAGAAAAGAAATGTTGCACAGCTTGATGAAAGACTAACAGTGAATTATAAAAGAAAGACAAAAAAAGTTCTCTCAAATGTCCCTTAAGGAAGCATCGGTTGTACCTGGAGATTATAAAGCCAAGGGAATGTATGCATTCAAATAGTCAGATAATTTAGCCAAGATAAGGAAAAGTGTGCAAATGGTGTAGCAGAAAATTAATTTATTAACACAACCCTATAAAATCATTCGAGATATTAGCTTGTTTCTTTTTTCCCAATATAGATACGAAATAACTTATCGTATAAAATACTTCATCCTCCTAATAGTTCAGCCAAAATAAAATAGTTGTCGTTATAAGCTATAACTTACAGCGTATTCCAGTTAATAATAGGTGATGACTCACTTTTAGGAAGTAAAACCAAACTGCGACACATTTGTAAGATCACATGGCAGCTGAAAATTCGTTGAGGATTTGAAAGGCGACTCACAAACACAAATACAAATTTAAATACCTGCATGCACACATATGTAGGCACGCACGTTTAAACTTATAATTATTCAAAAACGTGTCTTTTAAAATTTGTTGAGCGCTAGAAATCAGAAAACCGGTTTCCAAGCCGCATGAGCGAACAAGATAATAACATTCCTCCTGAACAGGATGTCACGCTGTCGCAGGTCACAAGGCCAGAAATTTTGAGGGGAGGGGTGCAACTCGATACATCGACCCAAGTATTTGGCTGGTACTTTATTTTATCGGACCTGAAATGATGAAGGGCAAAGTTGACCTCGGCGCGAACGTTAAGAGCCGAAAGATGTGCTGTTAAACATTTTGCCCGACCTGCTAACGATTCTGCCAGCAAGCCTTCTTATTCAATGATATACGTATATATACACATGCTATTTGCGCTCTGCAGATGTAATGCAGTAAAATTCAGTTATAAGACGATGAATTGCAGTAGGATACAAAAGGTGGTGACGTTGCAAGGTATAAGGGAAAAAATAGTACATCCTCTTGTTAGCTTAACAAATTATACCTGTCTCACTAGTTTCTCAAGTTCAAAAATCGTCATTTACAACCAGCTAAACTAATGCAGCACAAACTACATTTCTTCCCGTTTATATTCCTATACACAGAGACTTCAATATCAATTATAATTAAAGCCACAAAGGAGTGAATAATGACAGTAATATTTGTGTGAGGTGGACAAACGAGACGTCATTGATCGATGATTTAGCAATTAGATATTGTCTAAAATCCCAAGATCAGTAGAGTGAATGCCATAATTACCTTGCTCTATTCGTTTATTGTAATTCATCTTCATTTATTCGCACCAATTTGTGTTACGAACGAAATAGATTGCATAATGAAGATATAATTTTGGTGTATTTAGCAATTTCTGTTACATTTTCGTTTTGTTGTGATTGATTTCATGGATAACCTTAAATCGTTAAAAAGGCAAGTAGATTTGTAACAATTTTGTTTCCCTATCTAATAAAGCTATGTACCTTCACATCTTTTGTGTTATAATGATACTTCTGATACGACACGTGTTATGATTTCTTATTTTAAAACTTGTTCACCTCTATCGCTTTTCTATTTTAATGTTAATGACACAGGACAGAGAAAGACACACAGGAAACTCTTTGAGGTTTCGCGACCAGCCTGTCTAGCAATACCAGCTAACTCTTAGAAATCATACGCTGTCGTCTTAGAAAATATTTTCAAATACGCACAAAGCGGAACGGAAATGGCTTGAATGTCTTTCATCAGAGATCTATTCAATAAAGGCTAACCTGGGTTTTAACAAGAACATCTAGAAAACCTCATAATATTGTTCAAAATATTTTGAATAACAATTTGAGAAACCTTTTTAGTTTCAATAATATGTGTGTGTATGTGTCTTCGTTTGTTTGTTTGTGTGTATGTGTGTGTATGTGTGTGTGTGCAATCTATACCTGTATATGCGTGTGTCTGTGCAAATATATACATATATATATATGTACATATATGAGTAGACGAGGCAGAGTGCGAGAGAGTGAGAGAGAGAAAGAGGGAGAGAGAGTGAAGGAGAGAGAGAAAGGAAGGAAAATGTACTTCTGTATTTTGAAGTTAGTGGAAGAAAAGTGATAGATTTGTTCTCTCCTATACATCGAGCAACGATATACCTATTCTATAAATGCTTAAAGATTCTTGACACCTGGCATATGATGAGTGCAAAAGAACTACTGAAAGCTTACTATTTGTGTTTGTTTTAAATTACTTGCTGATTAGGCCAGTAGAAATGTGACGATGACTTAGCTTGATTTTACTAGCGACCAAATTAGCGATTTATTTTATCAAAACACTAATGTACAATTGAAGCAAATTGCATGTAACTCGAGGCAAAATGTTGAGATAGAGAGAATGAGAAACATAGAGGTGAGGGGGGGAGGGAGAAGTTCCTCTTTCCCAGACACAGAAATATATGGACGTTGGAATTAAGAAGGAAAAAAGTCTTTAAAATGAAACGAAAAGCAAGAAGTGACGTTAATGAAAACAAGATGGCGCCGAGCTTAATGTTTGCTAATCAAAATTGATTACATTCAAGTGATTTGTTAATAGTTATGGATTTGTTGAGTTTTTCAGCAATGTGAGACTATTGCAATAAAAAAATCACCATCAACTTATGGTAATTAGCTTTGCCAGCTGTTAGTATATGTTGATTTCGAAAAATTGTCTTTATGCTTTGCGCTACTAAAGAGTTTTTTCATACTTTTATACTAGATATAACATAATATTATATATATATATATATATATATATATATATATATATATATATATATATATATATATATATATATATATATATATATATATATAATATAAATAATATATAAATATATGCATATATCCATACATATATGTAATCTATAATATATATATATATATATATATATATATATATATATATATATATATATATATATATATATATATATATATATATATATATATACATATATATATGTATATATATATATATATATATATATATATATATATATATGTGTATATATATATATATATATATATATATATATATATATATACATATATATATATATACATATATATATACTTGTATATATATATGTATATATATATATATATATATATATATATATATATATATATATATATATGTATATGTTTATATAAATAAGGATAATATCGATATTTAAAATATATATGTATATATATATATATATATATACATACATACATATACATATATATGTACATACATATATATATATATATATATATATACATACATATATATATGCATAATTATGTATATAAATGTATGTATGTATGTATTTATGTATGTATGTATGTATGTATGCATGCATGCATGTATGTATATATATATATATATATATATATATATATATATATATATATATATATATATATATATATATATATATATATATATATTCATTTAAAATGCAGAGATGTCTAGTGGTAAATAAAATTTCTAAAATTTTTTTTGCTACCCTATAATTTATTATATATATATATATATATATATATATATATATATATATATATATATATATATATATATATATATATATATATATATATATATATATATGTATATATATGTATATATGTATGTATATATTTTATTACACACACAGACACACACACACAGACACACAGACACACACACACACACACACACACACACACACACACACACACACACACACACACACACACACATATATATATCGTGGTGGATAGACAGAAAAAAGAGGGAAGTACTTTGCTGTGTGCTAAAACCATTAGTCCATTAGCATGAGGAGCATAATTTCAAATATGCTTACGTATAAACGCACCAGACACAAGTACCTGCATATACGCAGAAACTGAGAGATACACCCTGTATCGCATTCATATGTATATATATATGTATGTATACTTATACTTATATGTGTATATATATATATATATATATATATATATATATATATATATATATATATATATATATATATATATATATAGTGTAGTATATTGCCACTTAAGTGTGGCTGACCCCTAGGGGTGGATGTTACTGTTGCTTTTAGCCCCAGGAGGACATCTCCTCCAGCTGGCTTATCGACACACGACTGTGTCCTGTTTGCCAAGGGAGTTATCCCTCTCACCACGGCCAGCAGCACGAACGTATCCGGATTTCAGGGTTATTTCCCTTCGTCGGCGTTCGACAGCCGATGACCTTGGTGAGAGAGAAAAACCTGGCAATCTTATAAGATTTGCCAGGTTTTTCTCTCTCACCAAGGTCATCGGCTGTCGAACGCCGACGAAGGGAAATAACCCTGAAATCCGGATACGTTCGTGCTGCTGGCCGTGGTGAGAGGGATAACTCCCTTGGCAAACAGGACACAGTCGTGTGTCGATAAGCCAGCTGGAGGAGATGTCCTCCTGGGGCTAAAAGCAACAGTAACATCCACCCCTAGGGGTCAGCCACACTTAAGTGGCAATATACTACACTTTATCGTGCAGTTACTGTTAATACTTCATTTAGAGAATTAACATTGCTATATATATATATATATATGTATACGTGTATATATATATGTGTGTATATATATGTATATATATATATATATATATATATATAGTCTTTACTCTCTTTTACTTGTTTCAGTCATTTGACTGCGGTCATGCTGGAGCACCGCCTTTTAGTCGAGAAAATCGACCCCAGGACTTATTCTATCGGTCTTTTTTGCGTGTGTGTGTATATATTGTCTGTGTTTAGGTATTATGTGCTTGTGTGGATGTTAAAGTGTGCATGATGGTGCGTGGTGTGTGTACTGAGTTAAACAGTGTGTGTGGGTGTTTGTATAATGGTGTGTGTGTGTGTGTGGTGAGGGTACCGAAGTAGGCGGTATGCATGTGTGTAGGTTGGGGGATGTTGGATGTGGGAAGAGTGGGAATCCGTGTGGGGACTGTGTCAGATGTAGAAAAGTAGTGAGTTGAGTACAGATGGTGCAAAAGAACGAAGAGAGAAGGTTAAATCTTGTTCATGGTCAGGTAGAAGTCCGGGTCGCCATTGTGCAGAGACAGTCCGAACACAGACAGATGTTGTAGCGAATGCTCGGTCGAGTGGAAGTGACGTAAGATCCGGGTGTCATTGCCGAATCTGATGTCTTGGAGATGCTCCGCGAACCGGTCAACCCAGCGGTGTCCTGTTTGATCAATGTTCAGGAAGGACAAAGAGAGCAGAAAATGCAGTAAATAACATTACTAGAGTTGCAGGTAAAGGTGTCGGTGAAAGGTGCTATTGAGGATGGTGGTATTGGAGAAATAGGGGAAGGTGCAACAGCGTAGGTGGGAATAGGGGAAGGAGTCAGTCTGAGAGGCAAGTGTAGGGAAGAAACTGTAAACTAGGAGGTCATGCAGGTTATAGGCACCTTTGAATGGTGGAAGGGGTAGATTAGGGAAGATGTGTGAGGTGGAGGGGTCGGACTAGATTCGCTGAAAGGCTTGGAGAATGGTGCGTTGGAGAGGTGGTAGGTAAGGGGAAACTGGAGACAGGTAAGAGTGGGGTGTATGCGAGGGGAAAGGAAAGCGGCATGATCCATAGATCGAGCCCGAGAAAGGACAATGTGAATAATGGTGAGGAGATATCCCCATAGGATGAAGTGGCGAGCCATGAGTTGAGATTGAGTCTCAAAGTCATAGTCGTCACTGCAAAGCCTGGGTAGACGGAGAAATTGGGACTAGGGGACGGAGAGCTTGGTGTGTGTAGGGTGGGAGGAGGAGAAGTAAGGGTAGAAGTGTGAGTCAGTGTTTGTAGTGGATATAGGTGTTGAGAGCGGAGTGGTGTATGTTGCTAGAAATGTGGAGAAATTCGATGGAGGTTTAGAGAGATTGCAGGAGAATTCGAGGCTGGAAGGATTGGAAAAAGAAGAGAAAGGAGTCCACATGTTCGCGGGACAGTAAGGTCGCGCCTATACAGCCATTGATATAATGACTGTATAGTTCGGGAGTGGGACCTGTGAACTGAGAACAGGTTCGCATAGTTGGGGTCCATTCTCGTGGCCACTCCCAAGACTTGCTAGTAAAACTCGAGCGCGATCGAGAATCAGCTGTGAGGGCAGGATCGAAGTATTGGACAAAGGAGAAGGAGTCCAGAAAAAAAAATACAGATGGAGAAAATCATATCTTTAATTGTTGAATTCATTATACAGTGCCGACGGTCGTTTCTGTTATATCAACATATTTAGATACAGAAAAACTCATTCAAATAAATACATCCGAAAATACACGTTAATTCAACGTTTGCAAGGCGATCCGAAATTCAAAGTGAACTAAGAAAATATATCTAGTACACGAACACATATGTTGTTGATTTACTCATCTCATTACTATGGTTTAGAAAGAGACGTGTGTCTCACTTGGCCATGCTACCTTGTAAGAATTTGGAGATGATAAGAGTGATCTTGTATATCTCAGGGGCTTTGAGTAGCCATTTATGTGGAACACTATCAAACGCTTTCCTGTAGTGTATCCATGCCATACTCAGGTTCATGTTTTTGCTTCGCCAATACTCCACAATTATTTTATTTATTTGATATTGGTCTTTGCACCCATAAGCATTTCTTTTACAACCGTTTTGAGCTTGTGGAAGGATAGAGTTCCGTTCAAGGAGAGCGTATATCCTTTCAGTTTATGATGCTTCTAAGATGATTAGAACATTTATTCACACACCTTAAGCACTCATTTGGTTTATGATATGGTTGATATAGTACAGTTCTTAAATCCTGAGCAACATCAAAGAAGTTAACCTTAGTATAACCATTTGGACGCAAGGAGAATTTGAAAAGTTTTTTCCGGGGTCCTATCAAAATTAACCTTATTAGACCAATAAATAGTGAATAGAGCGTCATCTCAAATATGCAATCCACCTCTAATTCTAGAAATTCACTATGTAAATTAAGAATGTAAATATCTGATACTCTGACTTGAAATGTTTTTAAGTGACATTTGGATCTACATGTTATACATGAGGAATAACCTTCGATGTTTATTCTCCTTGCATTTTAGGTGTCTGATTGTTGGATATAGTTGACCAAATTCGTTTAAAGCTATTAATGTCTGCCTGGAATTTTCAAACCTGCCTTTTCTCCTTACACACACGCACACACACACACACACACACACACACACACACACACACACACACACACACACACACACACACACACACACACACACACACACACACACACATACACACACACATTTATATAAGTTTATGTATACATATATGTGTCATTCTGTGTTAATATATATATATATATATATATATATATATATATATATATATATATATATAGTCTTTTAATCTTTTACTTGTTTCAGTCATTTGACTGTTACCATGCTGGAGCAATGCCTTGCATACATACATACATACATACATACATACATACATACATATATACACGCATACACACATACATATATATATATATATACATACATACATAAATACACAAATACATACATAACTACATACATATATACATATATATATATATATATATATATATATATAATTACAATTTTCTATTGAAAAGCATAGAAGGCATGGAAGTGCTCGAGTCAGACCCGAGACGCTAGATAAGAGTAAGAGGTGCAGAGAAGAGATTCAAATAAGGCAGAATACGATTGATACATACATATACGGATTTAATTATGATAGAGTTGTCCAATCTAAAACATATATTAATTCATTCGGAATATAAAGATATAGAAATAATCAAAATATATGAATGTTAAAAATATGCATGAACAAATAAATATCTGACAAAATTCTGTGCTGCAATTTGGACTTTTGTCAGTGAACAGGTCACGGTGTCAAAGCGACGAATATATTTAAAATTAAATTTAAAAGTTGAAGTGAATCTAACGTTTATTGTGTGTGTTTTAAATGGCTTATAAACACCTTCCACGCTGAAATTATTTTTGTTGCAGCACACGATATCAGAGAAGGTCACTTGCTATGCAAATAGACCTCAGTAATGTATGCATGTATATATATATATATATATATATATATATATATATATATATATATATATAGCAAATGAAAGACTATACGAGAATATACATGGATTTGAGAGGGTAATGTAAATGTACATAATTCTGTAAGGAAAAAAATACTTCACATGTTCTTAACTGAATATTTTACTCAGAGAGAGAGAGAGAGAGAGAGAGAGAGAGAGAGAGAGAGAGAGAGAGAGAGAGAGAGAGAGAGAGAGAGAGAGAGAGAGAGAGAGAGAGAGAGATGATAACTAGTCCCAACTGCTCGTGACTCTTAAGATATAATTTAGATAATTTAGAAACAACTTAAAATTTATTTCTTAAATATAATTTACATCACTGAAGAGTTTCATCATTGTTTGTTGGCAAGGGACAGCTATGGCTATGTTTCACTCTATTAGACATCATCAGCTAAATACTGTTTCTGCAAGCTAGCTCTGATAAGTTGGCATTTTCATGTGTTGAAAAAGAAATTTACGAATTCACGACTTTTGCTCGTTTGACAATTTCAGTTCATTCTACCTTAAATCATACATGCTAAATATTAATCCTAATTAGACAATCTAGTCATTGTTATAATTATGCTAGCTAATTACGATTATTTCTTTTGCTAAGCGTCTGTTGCGTTGGTCGTAGTAATTAGGAGAAGGTAATTAGTGGAAAGTAAGAGGTTGCACTCTTAGAGATAAATGACTCAATAAAAAATTATATGAACTTCCATATAGCTATTTATTTCAAATAGTTATATCTTGAATATGTGCAAGTGAA
>NC_142930.1:134389256-134401756 GCF_046866305.1 Octopus bimaculoides
TATCAAGCACGGGCTCCAGAAGACTTCGGAATCTTCTGGACGGTCTTCTTGTTTAAGTTGGTGAGTGCTGCCGCAGTCATTGCCTTCAGTTCATCTTTGGTCTTACAAAGCGTTTCTGTGCTATCTCGCTCAACTACATCCCACACATATTAATCAAGTGGATTGCAGTGTTGGAGTTAGGTGTCCAAATGTTAGGGGTGATGTGGTCGTAGAAATTGTCTGATAGCCATGACTGGGTATCTCCTGCTTGTGTGGCATGGTGCAGAGTCCTGTTGCCAGACGTAGGGTCTTCCAGCAGTCACCCTCTTGGCCACCCTCTGTTTTGAGTTTGAGACCTGCGTGAGACGATGAATAGGGGCATAACGTTACCATCACGCTATGATGTTTACTGGATGTTTGATTTTTATCACTCTATATATTTTGGGGACACGCCAAGTCTTCAGATAGACACCCAAACACTCTGAAATGTTCGTATTGGGGATTGCGGCGCAAATGCCAAGCAGTACAGCATATCGTTTCTAAATTCCTGGCAGAGTAAAATGTATCCTGGCACTGTTTTCCTCACAGACGGTGACTAACTGACCCTTCTGTACTGTGTACAGGAGGGTCGACAAATTAAAAACAAACAATGCGCATACGCGAAATTAATAATATAAAATGGTGACAATTTACCCACCGCACGTTGTATATATATGTGTGTGTATGTATATATATATGTATGTGTGTGTACGTGTCTGTATGTATGTATGTATGTATGTATGTATATTTATATATATTCGTGAGTGTGTGTGTGTATACACACAAACGCATCATTCTGCGAGCCTTCCGGCGACTCCAGTCCGACCACTCCACTTCGTACATCTTCCCCAACCTACCCCTTCCCGCCTTCAAACGAGTCCACAACCTATATGACCTCTTGGTCCATAATTTCTTCCCTAACGCCACCTCTTAACCTTGCTCGTTCCTCTGCTCCCGTTCACATTGCCGCACTTGCCCGTGCCTTTCCAACACCACCATTCTCACAAGCACTTGTCATCGCTCCTATCATATCACCGACTTTTCTTGATCTGCTCTTCTAGCAACGTCATTTACTACATCTCCTGCTCTTTCTGACCTTCTCTGTACATCGGTCAAACGGAACGCCGCTTGGCTGCCCGGTTCGCAGAGCACTTCCGAGACATCAGACTCAGCAATGACACCCCGATCTCGCGCCATTTGCGCCCTACCCTCCATTCACTACAACACCTGTCGGTGTTCGGATTGTCTTTGTGCCTTCGCCGTGAACAAGAATTAATCTTCTCTCTTCGCTCATTTGCAGCACATAAACTCAACTTCCCTCCTCTCTTCATTTGACTCCCCTACTCTTCTCTCTCCTCTCTGACACATACTGCCTCTATTCATTCCCACCCACCTCTCCTTTCCTCTATTATTCTGATACCTACTTCCTCTCTTCACTCCTACCAACCTCTCCTTCTCTTTCTCTGACACCACTTCCTCTCTTCACTCTTACCCACCTTCCCTCTTCACTTTCTCTGACACCACTTCCTCTCTTCACTCTTACCTACCTTCCCTCTTCATTGGTACCCCCTCCATTCACGCCTCACCTTCACGCATCCCACTCCCATATACCCCACACCAACACCCACCCTCACATCCCCACATCCCACACCCCTCAGCGCTACACCACATCACACCAGCTCACACCATTCCACACACACTAGCACTGACCACTTACCAACACCTACACCACCATCTGCACACCCCCACACCCTCATCCGCACACCCACACACCATCATCCATGCACCCACACATTACAGACGCACACTCTTACACATGCACACATCCACACGTGAAAGTCACTAGCCCCTATCCACATACACGCATTCTTACATACACAACGCACGCACACCTTTGGTTTGGGATCACCAATACTTTATTATCTCCGCTTCTTTCTACCTCTCCTGTGAAAACATTTTTTCCCAAGCAACCGCCATGCTTCATCGCTAAATCGACAAGTTTTTGTATTCTGTTTCTCTTTATTTTCTCTTATTCCTTTCTGTTGAAGAGCGCAGGCTCGAAACGTGAAAGACTTTCTTACTTTGCCGAGCGTCAGACTATTACACCTGCTTGTTCATACACCTGTCTTCCTCATTTGTTTTTCTGTAACTTTCAACTATATATATATATATATATATATATATATATATATATATATATATATATATATATATATATATATGAATATATGCGTACATATATGTACATGTATATTTGCATACATATCTATATATTTACTCATTTATACTACCTACAGCTATGTGAATCCGCGCATACACAGAACGCACACAACATAAGCATTTACAGTTAGAAATTCCGAGTCAATATTTTATGTCTCCGTTTTTATGTACACAATTATGTTAAAAGAATTCCAGAATCCGTTACATGATAACCCAAAATGCTGGATGCGGCGGTCATTATTCTACAAAAGCTGCCTCAAAATTCAAGACAATACAAGAAGAAACGAATACTGGGATCTTGTTCAAAACGGGGGCACCAGTTTTCATTTATGTTTTATGTAGTGTTTTTGGTACCGAAAGACTTTCAAACTTCGTATACTTATCTATTTTGTGTTATACAACAGAAAAAAAATTTTGTATTCGAATTTATTTCATGTAAAAAATTGTCTTATTTCGATAATTTCAACCAATCACTGACAAGTATTCAGCTGTTTACAAGTTACTCCTTTGGCAGTTTAAGCGGTGTAAAGCGTATTTAATCTCCATTACTTCTGACATTTTGCAGAGGCAACACACGTGTGTTCGTTTTCCCTAACCCTAACCCTAACCCTAACCCTAACCCTAATTGACTTGCTCCTTCCCTCAAAAACCATGCCTTGTGCCTATAATAGAAAGGTTTATTAGCTACTGCCAATATGCTTCAGCCATTTTTTGACAAGGAAATAATAATTTTATCACCGCCAAAATCGTTTGACAATCGTTTGTTTATGTAGTCAGCACTTACTGTTATTCGGCTGAATGGACGTCAGTCATTGGTTGAAATTACAGAAATACGACAACTTTAACATGAAATAACTTGCGATGTACGTTTTTTTGTTAAGAAGACTAAGAGAAAAAGATGTTTTATATGACACATTCTACCAGTGTCCCAAGTTTCAAAGTGTCTCGTTAAGAAAATACTGGTGCCCCAGTTTTGAACAAGATCCGAATACTGTAATCCTTAATAGTCTCTTAGGTGAAACAATGTTTCTCTTTTATAGTTCTTTACGGTAAACAATAATACGAGAGAAACGCATATCGAGTCAGACATCACTCCTCCAAAAATAGCAGTAAAATGTATTGTAAGTTACATCCTATCATCTTAGAAATATAAAGCGATTGGGACATCTTCAACATTATCTTTTTTCTTTCAAATACGAGGTGGTATCCAAGTGAAAACTGAAGAAAGAGAGCAATGTCCAGCGTTTATTTATTCTCTTAATATTTCTGATATTGTCTGTCGTCCATCTTCAAAACCAAACTACTTAAACGCTAGCTTTGAAAAATAACATTTTTATACTATCATTAACTGAACAACTCCAAGCAAAATAAAGCTTACACATGCTGCTGGTGCTAACTGGCATTTTTGTCTGAAAACATTTCTATTACTTACGTTGTCATATCCAAGCGTACAAAAATGTGTGTAAATAGAAAGTTTAGATACTGAGACGGTATATGGATTGTGAGATTCCTATCGCCAAAGAAACAAAAAAAAGATTACTTTGTTTATTAATTCATTGATTTTTAATCCCCGTTTCAAGATTTATTTTGAAACTTCATTGTTGCCTCTGAGTAGCCAAGAGGTTAGCAATAAAATTATAGTGCTATAAAAAGCTGATACAAGAAGTATTATTTCATAAATCTATTGCGTTAGAGGTGACACTTCTTAGACAACAGTATTAATATGAATGGCTAAGGCGACGAATTGGGAGAATCATTAGAATGCTGGGGAAAATGCTTAGCGGCATTTCGTTCGTCTTTCCTTCTGAGTAGAAATTCTACTGAAGCAGACTTTGCCTTTCAACTTTCGTGATCGATAAAATGTGTAGCAGTTAGGAAATTTGAAATCAAGACCCATGATTTGGAACATCCGATCATTGTTCGCAGAATAAGGATATTTGTAGATAGGTTCTGGTCTGTCAAACCTTATCAGCCTTGCTCGATTTATGCAAGTTAGCTTCAAAAATCAAGACCCTTCATCCCGGCTTAGCTGAGTCGTTAAGAAGCTTGATTTGTGAACCCATGCTTCCGCGTTTGATTCCAGAAATCCATAAAACATAGTATTTGTATGATTTGTGCGAGAAAACCCATAGCAGCGGGGAGGATGGTATTCATTTTCTTACCATAACATTCATACACTAGAAAATTACTTCGTCCATTGTATACATAGACACACACAATGTGAGTGTATGTGTGTATAAATATATGCAATGCATGTTCTTATACATACGTTCACAGACATACATATATATTTACGCACATACATGCATACATACATGCACACATGTATGCATACATTCGAGCGTGCATGCATGCAAGCATCTTTCTATCTATCTATCTATCTGTTTTGGGCATAGTCCTGGCTGTGCGGTACGAAACTTGCTTCCCAACTATTTCTTGGCATCTTGGGCAAGTGTTATCGACTATCGAACTGACTAAAGCCTTGTAAGTGGACTTGGTAGACGGAAACTGAAAGAAGTCCGTTGCGTATAAACACGCACACACACACACACACACAGACACACACACACACAGACACACACACACACACACAAATATGTATATATATATATGTGTGTGTGTGTGTGTGTGTGTGTGCATGTGTGTGTGTGTGTGTGTGTGTGCGTGTGTGCGTCTGTATTCGTCCACCCCCACAATTAATGTATTTGCGGCACCGTAATTTAGCGATTCGGCTAAAGGGAACTTAGAATAGGAACTAGGCTTAAAAAGTAAGCACTAGGGTTGATACATTGGACTAAAAATTCTTCAAGACGGTGTTCCTGCTTGGCCGTAGTCGAGTGGAGCAAGTAAAAAAAATCAAAGCTATAGAATATTTATGTATGTATTTATTTGTCTATGTATATATGTAGATATATATGTATAGATAGATAAATATGTTTATATACATATATACATGCATACATACATATACATACATATATATATATATATATATATATATATATATATATATATATATATATATATATATATATATGTATGTATGTATGTATGTATGTAGATCAGTGTAGGAAGGACGGCTGTTAAGTCGGGCAAAATTAACTTATGCTGCGTTCCACTTCCACTGACCTGGGTGTAAAAGTTAATACAAAGAATTGACCTTTATAAAACCAGATCAATTTTCCCTATCTTCTCTTGTGATCCTACAATAATAAATGTCGGAGATCACTGGAGTTGATATAATCGACGAAACCTCCGCCATCACGGTATCCCAACATAACCGCATTCCTCTGAATGTAATCATTAGAAAATATGACAATTGAAACCCCAAATGTATTTGTATATAATCCTCGTCATTCATCATTAGGCAGTATACTTTCCATGTACCTTTATGAACTCCTCTTACTATTTAAATGCTTTATATCACAATCAGAAATTATTTTCCTAGTGACGTCACAGGTATGGATAACAGTAAATGATTTGAACAGTTTTATGTTTAGCAATTTTTACGCCACCCTTATTATGAATAGGAAACGTTATCAGATTACACAAATATCGCTGCTTAATATAATAAAATATGGTGATATTTATAGATAAACGACGTTAATCGCGTACATATTAATCTCGTAGAACATTGACAGATCATTCGTTCAGTTGTCAATTATAATACATCTGGCGTTGTATATTGTGTGTGTTTGTGTGTTTGGTGTTAATATATATATATATATATATATATATATATATATATATATATATGTATATAATTATATATATGTATGTATATATTTATATATGTATATACACACACATACATATATATATATATACTTATATATTTATCTATATATATGTATATATATATACATGTGTATGTGTGTGTCTATGTATATATATATATATATATATATATATATATATATATATATATATATATATATATATATATATATGTGTGTGTGTGTGTGTATGTATGTATGCATGTATGCATGTATTCACGTAGCCATACCCAGAACCATATGTTACATGTTTTCGCTTTCGATTACTTTCAAATGCACACACACACGCACACATTTATATGTATTTGTACACACACACACACACACACACATGTATGTGTGTGTGTGTGTATGTGTGTGGTATACATATACATACATAACCGTACATATATCATACATTTATATGCATATGCATATATATATATATATATATATATATATATATATATATATATATATATATATATATATATATATATATATACATACATCCATACATACTATATATATATATATATATATATATATATATATATATATATATATATATATATATATATATATATATACATATATATATATATATATATATATATATATATATATATATGTAGTACCTAGTGCTGTATGCCTAATATACAAGGATATACAATAGGACCCTATTCTTTCCCTTCATATCAAAACATCAGTACAAATTAATGACTATTCTGGGAGCCATAAAAAATATATTGCTTTTATCAAATCACTCGCTTTGAAATAACTTGTCTAATAAGTTGTTGTTAATGTCGTTGTTAGTATTCTTCCGATGATGTGGGTGTTGCTGAAAGGGCTGGTTGCTTTCCGATAAATTGAATGGACCACTTCCCATGATAGCAAGAAATTTACTCGATATAAATCGGTTTGTCAGATCAAAAATATAGGCAAATATCAAACAACAATGAACGTATATGATTTCCTTTATCTCCCAATATATTATCATAATCATAAACGATGATTTAACGTCAGCGAAGTACCAAGAGAAACATTTTAAAATGGCTGCTTTACGAAATATTAACAGCTTTTGTTAATACTACTATACAAAAACTTTTGAAGTTGACGGCAATGAAATGTCAAATGAAATTCTATAGCCGTAAAATATTACTTGCTGTATTTGATATTTTGATGGAAGACGATTTATTTTTATCAAAGAAAACAAGACTATGATACATATATTACTTCTTAATCTTAAAGGAATGTTTATAATTAAAATGAGCGTGGAAGTATCAGTGCAATTTTTAGGGCTTTAGACTTTAACACTCTGCAGCAAGTGTCCAAATCTCTGCGAGATGTGTTGTCACTACATTCACCTCTGCCATTAAGTGATTACTGATCTAATATATCACAAAATAATTTTACCACTGAATTTTCTATTGAATCGAGTATTAATTCTATAGTCATCAGCCTAGAATGATCAGTAAAACTAAGTAGAAGTTGAGTTCAAAAGCGTATAACATAGCAGGTTAACAGTGATAAGATTAAGTTTCGTAAAATTGAATTCGTAATGTTTGTTTAGGAATCCAAATCAATATGCACTACTATCTAACAAATAAAGGAGTGTGCGAAACGGATATGGTTGCTTCTTGCAACAAAGCCCATATGATATGGATTAGAAGCGCTAAGTTGTGGTGTATATAGAATACAAACTTGTTACCAGTTCAAATATGCTTGAACCACTTTCGAACCCGTAAGAAAGCCTTTCACTTCATTTTGTCATGGAGGGCACTTCGGACGGATTTGGTGTGTTCTCACTTTTTCTCAACAGCACACATTTTTCTCCATGAAAAAATGCAGTGAATTGTATTCTTACGAGTTATAATATGTCTCAAGCATATTTGAGTAGGTAACAAGTTTATATTTGAATACATCATTACTTAGAAATTGGCAACTATTATTCTAGATGTTATTTTCAACGAGTTTGCTTACGTAGGTACTGAAAAAGATATTAAATCTCGCGTTGCTAAGAATTGGATTGCTATAGACGGTCTTCAAAAAAATATGGAAGTCAACCCTACCACATAAACTGGAGGGAGAATTCTTCAGAGCAGTCGTTGAATTTGTGCTTGCATATGGATCTCCGACTTGGACTCTCACCAAGCGAGTTGGACGGTGCCTACACCGGAATGTTACGTGCAGTGCTCAACATCTCTTGGAGGGAGCACCTAACAAAACAATGGCTATATGAGAATGTACCAACTTTCTCATCAACCATCCAAGAGTGGAAACTGCGGTTTGCTGGCTTCTGCTGGAGAAGTAAAGACGAACATGTGAGTAATGTATTCCTGTGGACACCAAATAATCATACCACAGCGGCTGGAGACCACGAAAGGTTGTAGATGATGTTGGATGCCAAGTTGAAGAGCTAAAAACACTAATGGAGGATCGGAAGGGATGTAGAGAGGTAGTTAAGCTGGCCTAGGCAACCAGCCTAACTGGATGATGCCTCGATAAAAAAAAAACAACAAAAAACTTAGAGCTTCTAATCCGTATTTTACTACTGTCGGGTCCCCTATTGGCGCAACCAGTCACAGTACTCTTACTGGAGCATAAAAAGAAAGACCTGGTCTCTCTTAGTTAGTTTGGAGAATCTCTCGTTCCAGTGTTTGATGCCGAAAAGAAGATAACTACATCAAAATGCATGCATCTATCACTCTCTTCGCTCCGGACTGATTGGTGTGTTTACACATTTTGTCTACATCGATAATTTTCCTTCGTGAAAAATATGCAGTGAATGGCTCTTTTACAGGTTCGAATTTGTCGCAAATATATGTGAAGCGGTAACAAGCTTACTTATTTTCCAAATTTCTACTAGAAAAACTTTGGATAAAATGAAAGAGACAGTAGATCGCTGGGTGAATTGGTCGAAAGAAATGGCGCCTATATTCTTGGATAAGCGAAGAACTAGATGGTGCAGTGTAGGTGTGGACGACACGCTTGGTGGCAATAGAACAAAGGTTGTTGTACATGATGATGTTTTTATAATGGTGGACATCAGAATTTTGTACCGAGTTACTGTCAGAGAGAAAGGGTTGTTGGAGAAGAAGGAGATTCAGCTGATATAATGCTTCTAAGTAGAGACACACCCTCCATACAATTCTAAACACGTCTTTCCAGAAAAGCAAAACTCCACCATTGGATCCCGTCTGGCCCCGGCACAATTAATTTTATCAGTGTTCTACTGCTTTTCCCGATTCACAATCTTCCTGATAAATCTGGTAATCTTGTGGGGGCATCCGTCAGTCATTCGTGATCAAGCTTCTCTAGAGATATAGGGATACCATGGCAAGATTGAGGAAGACAAGCAGTTGTCCATGTATGCAAGTCTCCATGGATATCCGATGGATCTCCTAGGCAAACACCGTAGACATAAGCTGACACAAAGTCTCAGCCGTTGCGCTCAGAACATTTAGAGTTAAAACAGACACCAACCTCTCATAATATACAGCCTTGGATTCTTACACTTTTATCGATCTTGAGCGGATGAAAAGCAAATTTGACCTCAGTGGAATTTGAACCCAGATCACATGAAGTTGGAACGAATAACGCGAAATTATATCCTGCGCTCTACCCACTCTGATAATGCACCACATTAATTAAAACAATGACACAAGGAATTATGCTTCTACATTGAATTTAATTACAGTTGTTTGCATATCGTCGTCGCGAGTTTCCCCAGGGAATATACTGTGCTGACAATACAAGTTTGCTCTTGAAGAGGGTATTTCACTCTAGTCACAGTGGAAACTGGTACAAAGATAGAGGAAAACTTTCAAATTTCTTTCAGTTTATTTTCTCCATATTTCCTTGCGAAAAAATCTTGCAAAGAATTTTCTTTGTGTTGAGTGAAACCCAATATAGAAAAAAAAAATCGTTCATCTGTTTTGTGTTCTTCGGATTTGACGCTTTATTTCTGTCTAAATTTGTAATTTCAATTTCAGTTATTAGCTCAAAAAATAAAACGATAGAAATAACTAAAATGGGTGAAATATTGCACACAAAATGCAAACAAAATGCAAAAAAAATGCAAATAATAGTTTATTTTTGCTCGTTTATATACGATAAACGATTGAAAAACTCCAACGTGTTTTCTATTCAAATACTGGTCAACAGCAATAACCACTGCTACGGCAACAGCAATCACCTCGGCGACAACAACAGCCACCACACCAACAACAACAATTATCAGAGCAACAACAACGACCACCTCAACAAAAACAACAGCAACAACAACAACAACCACAGCAGGAACAACTGACCTAGCCTCAAAGTTTGACACTCCTTATTTCATCCACAGCCAATTCAATCAGAGTTTGTTACCCAACCACCAAATCTTCAACAGCAGCAACGATTACAACAACAAGAATCACAACGAGAACCCAACAAAAACAGCAACAGAAACAGCTGCAACCTAAACTATCTCAATTTGTGACCAACCAACTAAATACTTACTTGAAGACCCCTTAATGAACACAAATGTACACAAATAAAAAACTATGCCTCTCACAGCCTATACACGAACCCCCCAAAATATGCCGCTATTCCCTACGCAAGAGGCTGTACACTGACACTGATTGCAAATTCACTCATACCAGGGACTAGGCGCTCAATTCCTAGTCACAACAGCCGCTACCACCAACGTGCACAATCTAAAACCACGCCGCCGCCGCCGCCGCCGCCGCCGCCGCATCCGCCACCGCCGCCGCATCCGCCACCGCCGCCGCATCCGCCACCGCCGCCGCATCCGCCACCGCCGCCGCATCCGCCACCGCCGCCGCATCCGCCACCGCCGCCGCATCCGCCACCGCCGCCGCATCCGCCACCGCCGCCGCCGCCGCCGCCGCCACCGCCACCACCGCCGCCACCGCCACCACCGCCGCCGCCACCACCGCCGCCGCCACCGCCGCCGCCGCCGCCGCCGCCGCCGCCACCACCACCACCACCGCCACCGCCGCCGCCGCCACCACCACCGCCGCCGCTGCCGCCACCGCCGCCACCGCCGTGACATATTCGTTTATAAATATAAATAGACAAACTAAATAGAATGGTTTTAAAATATTTCATAAATAAATGAAAATGACAGTTACCTTAAAAGATATAGGGTAAACTCAGAGAGAAGTTCTGGATACTCAAATCTCAGAAGTGCTTACGACACTGGAAGATGCTTTATCCATCATTTAATCTAAATTTTCATAAAATTCCTTCGAATGAAAATTTTCTGTCTATTACCTTCCTCCTCTTCAACTAATATTCAAACGATGCTTAATGAGAAAGGGAGAGGATCTTAAATATATTCTTTCAGCTTACCACCTCTTCATAATTTTGAACTTCAATGAGAGAATATCACTGCCATTCGATCTTCACAAGATAGCAGCGATTAGTCAAATACAATACACCGTTTACAAGAACGATACACTTGATAAGGTAGTCCTAGGCATATCTTGAATGCCCCTGTTGTAAATATTTGGATTAGTTTTCCGTTTTGAGAATACCTTCGTTCCTCCTATTGATCAATCCCGGGTTCCCTGCAATGAGTCATGAGCAATGCCTTTCATTTCATCTAAAAGATAAAGCAAAAATGATCGAATACAAGCGGTTCCTGTGAAATACTCTTTTATAGAAGAAAATCGGACGGTAGAATCAAAGCTATCCGGAATTGAAGAATTCTGCTGCTAATATAGTAAGTCCCCACCAAAATATCTACTAAAATTATTGGAATAAAATTTTATTTCACTAGTTTTATATTGAGAGAATGCAATATGAAAACATATATAAGATGTTGGAAGTAAAAGAGAGATGAACACAGTTGAAGCCAGATGAAATGCTTTGAAAAAGTAAGCGTTTCATCACGCAGATTGCATACTAGAAGTAATCTAAATATATGGCACTGTATTATCAATAAACCATACCCAAGAACAAATAAAACACTACATTACAATTTCAGAAGCACAATCATGTTCTGTGAACAAACGGAATGAAAATGTATAGCGCAATACAATCGTACATAGTATTTGAAAGGCGAAAATTACAAGATTACGATCGGCATCGATAAAAAAAAAAAAGAATTATCAGCGGTATTAAGGCTACTAGCAAGTGAAAGGGCCCCGGAATTGATAAAGTTCTTAATGATACTTAAAGTTCGTAACAAGGCTATGTGAATCTGTAACAGCAACATTTAATATATTACATCTGAAATCAGAACAGACGAACGGTTACAAGTAAATAAAATAATGCTAGCAATATAACAATACATTAGTAGACGAACAGATAGATGTCAAAGGGGTTTATGGATGTAAAGATGAAGTATTGATTGTTAAAAACGGAAAAATATGTACAACAAAATAATCGTAATGTAGATTGATTAGACTACAATATTTGACTGCAATACTATCTCCTGGATACTAGAGACACTCTCATCGACGATATTCTCACAAATCAAAAATGATTGTCTTT
>NC_142930.1:134406756-134409256 GCF_046866305.1 Octopus bimaculoides
GTAATCACACAATCTTCTGAAGATATGTGTGTACGGTAACAAGGATATAACTTGGTGAATATATCAACTCAGATTAATTTTGATAGTTTCGTTATTTATAGAAAATGCTCCTAATCTTACGAAGCAGTTTTGTCTAATCACCACATGTTATTCTCCGTAGTCACTGGGTCTGCTTGTAAGATCAGTCAAATAGCCATCAGATCACATCCTACAATCTCAAAACACATTCGTTAAATATTTTAGTCCTAGTCATACAAACATATAGGAGATCCATGCACAGAACAGCTTTGATTATACGTCTTCATGAACAGGCGCAGGAATGCCGGTGTGGTACGTAACTTGCTTACCAGCCATATAGTTCCGGGTTCAGTCCAGCTGCGTGACACCTTGGGAAAGTGTCTTCTACTATATCCTTGGGCCGACCAATGTCTTGTGAGTGGATTTGGTAGACGGAAACTGAAAGAAGCTCGTCGTATATATATATATATATATATATATATATAGTGCTAGTATTCCCAAAAAGAAAAAGTACACGTGCGTGTGTGTCTATGAAAGAATGGTGTGTGATTGTGTATGTATGTGTGTATGTTGTGTGTAGCACTTGATGAGTACTTTTTCACGTGGTGTGTGCAGCTGTGTGTGTGTTTGTGTGTGTGTGCGTGTCTGTGATCAAAGAGTGTGCATGTGTATGGTGTATATATATGTGGGCGAAAGTTATTTTTGTCTATGCGCATTGCGTGTGTATGTATATACAGCTTGTGTTTAGGTATTATGTGTTTGTGTTGGTGTGGGTGTGTGCATGATGGTGGTGTGTGTACTGAGTTAAACAGTGTGTGGCTGCTCATGTAGTGGTATGCGTGGCGATGCTATTGAAGATTGTATGGAGTGGGTGCTGGGAAGTGGTCAGTGCTAGTGTGTGTGGAGTGGTACGGGGTTGGTGTCAAATAAAGAGCGGAGGTGAGGTTGGTGCCAGATAAAGAGAGTAGGTGATTTCAACCCATTTGGAGCAAAGGAACGAACAGAGAAGATTAATTTCTGCTCACGTCAAAGGTGGGAATCCAGATGGCCCCTGTGCAAAGATTGCCCGAACACAAAGAGATGTTGGAGTGAATGACCGGTAGAACGGAAATGGCTCGGGACCGAGGTGTCATGCTGAGTCTGATGTCTCGGATGTATTCCGCGAACCGGTTGTTTGACCGATGTACAGGAAGGACAGAGGGAGTAGGAGATCCAGTAAAAGACGTTAGTAGAAGTGAAGGTAAAGGAGGTGGTGATGTGATAGGGACGATTATAGGTGCCAGTGAGGATGGTGGTATTGGAGAGGTACGAGCAGCAGCGATAGCGTGGGCGGGAGCAGGGGAATGGAGGAATGGAGTAGATAAAATCCGGGCTACATACGTTGTATAGCTACCAGAACCTCGGAAGTAGTAATTATCCAAACGAGGGTAGATCGCAAGCTACTCTTCAGGCCAGGGATACCTTCATTACATGAAGTTTATATTGTCGTTGGGAGATCTCATATTAACTCGCAGGGGATTCGATTTTATCTGCTCCATTCCCTAATTTTGGATGTTTATTCGCATATGCAACAACTCCAAATGTTAACCGTGAACTATAAAATAACCTGTTTTTTCAGCTTATCGTACTTCGATACGGGAAAAATTCAAGACCTTCTGAACCAATAAACCACCATTGTTGCTGAAAGTTGTTTTCCATATCTTTTACGGACTGCTTGAAGCTCACTAACTTCTAGCACCTTGATCCTAGATCCTTGGAACCTATCTATCTATCTATCTATCTATCTATCTATCTATCTATCTATCTATCTATCTATCTGTCTGTCTGTCTGTCTGTCTGTCTGTCTGTCTGTGTCTGTCTGTCTGTCTATCTATCTATTTTATCTATCTATCAGCTAATAGTATACAATATTCTCGATGCAATTCAGTTTATCTAATCAGTCGGTTTCGCACATGAATTCGGTAATAAGATGATTCCTTAACACTGCACCTCTCGATATGGAAAAGAAGAAGAAAAATTCGCAGCAGCTCTCCATTACTGGTGGTCAGCAAATGTTAAATCCAGCTTGTGGGTTCTGCGAAAAAGTCGACACAAACCTGTAGGAGACGATGAGGGGTAGACATCTTCAGGAGTGAGCGAGAACTGCCTGTAAAGAAGGTATGGGTATGTCTGCTGGAGTGTCAATATGTATATATGCTCCTGTCTGTTTAAGTGTTAAATGTTCGATGTACTGAACATTCATGTTCGGTGGTGGAAGTCCTGAAGTTTATAATCATGGTGAAGTCCGGGCGTAAACTATCACATACTTGCTTTCATACCTGTAGTTTAGGTAGGAGTCCGGGTGAAGCGAGATTTTTAGCATGGTACTTTACTCTGCAAGGCTTAACATATCCTTGTACCAATGAAATAAGGCTTGCATTTCTACAGCACTCTCTACTTGATGTTGATTTTAATGCTTTCCTTCAAGGACCATTCATGCCCA
>NC_142930.1:134414256-134436756 GCF_046866305.1 Octopus bimaculoides
ATATATATATATATATATATATATATACATATATATATATATATATTAAATATATATTTTTTATAACCAAAAAATTTAGTAAAAAATATACTATCTGTTAACAATCTTAGCAAAAAACACACAGTTGAGTTTTTGAATATATATCAACTTTAAATAGAGCTCAAAATTGATCCGTTGAAAATACTTTATTGCAACAACAATAACAATAATAATAACAAATAAATAGACCTATGTACATTTCGATAGAACATCCAGAATGATTAATACATATCATAAAATATTATAAAATATAGGATACTCCATCTCCTCAGGGTCCCATTATTATTGCTATCATCACCATCATTATTATTAGCAATACACATCCAAAAAAAAAAAAACAGAAACCATTCAAATCTAATTTTCATAGTTGACCCAAGAAAATATACAAAACAGGATGAAAAAGTAATAGATGGCACACAACTTTCCATCCCAAATGTGCAATGAACGAGCAAACGGTAAATTTCCTAAAAATTTTATATTATAATTTCATTTACTGTTCAATTTAGAACGCTATAAAATCCGTTAGAGTAATAATCATCAAAATAAATATCAAATTTAATAAATAAATAAATAAATTAATTAATAACGAATGTAAGAATGTAAGATATATATATATATATATATATATATATATATATATATATATATATCCTGAGAGGTACATGGTTCGTATCTCGAATCTATCCTCAAGTCAAGAAATTTTTAACGCCGCCCCGTACCACAACGAGGCAGTGGTGTCCGGTGTTCTTAAGGACTGCATCTCTTACATGTCAGTCCCTAGCACCCAGAAAAGGAAGCGCTGCCGGAAGGTTGTTTGGTTTGCCCCACCCTCCTCGCTCAACGCCAAGACTTGTGTGGAAAGAATATTCCTCAGTTTAGTAGACAAGCAATTCTCGCAGACGCACAGATACGGATGTCTGTTCAATAGACACAACCTGAAGGTTTCCTTTAGTTGTGCACCCAGTATACAAAGTATATTAGCTAATACCCATAAAATGCGGGAGGAGGCTGGTTGCTCTTGCAGGGTGTACACTGATTTCCAGTGACAGGCCTATGCGAGGCCGAGGAAGTCATCTATGAGGATGTGTTGATACGCAGACCTAGCGACTATAGCAGTAGCAGCAACAGATCATCCAACGACATCGACGGTATCGGCAGCAGCGACAGCAACAGAAACACCAGCACTCACCTCAACGATCCCAGCACCAACACTACGGCTAGAGCGGATGACTACGCAGACTACGCACTGGCGAGGCTACCTGCCCCTCACCCAATATTACCAAGGACGGCACCCACATCATTATGGGCGACAGTAGTTCCAACGCCATGGCCAGGGATGACCACCACAACGACAACAGCCTCAACGATATCGCTAGATCAACGCCTCGTAATGATAACATCAGTGGCAGCTCCACAACACCGGTGGCAACAACAACTCTAGGCCCTGAGCCAACAGAAGATGCACCTGTTATGTGAGCACAACCAACATTTAAGCCTGGAAATATATCGGGTCAGCTGGGAAAGCCTTTAAGCGGTGCCTGGTCAACCACACGTCTCGTTTCAAGATTCCGGAAGGACGATCCATCACATCTCTGGACAGCCATGTTTGGTGCCTCAAAGATGAAGAGACCTCATACGATATCAAGTGGACGATCTTAGAGCGGCCGGGACCTTACATCAACTGGAGCGAATGCTGCAACTTTTATATAGCTGAACGAGCAAGGATACTCAAAGACTCCTTGAAACCTGGATCACTGAAAACTCGTTGTTGAATCCATATCAGAAGCTACCTGCTGAAAGCATGAGATTCTCCGCTCTCCAATTCGACCCGGAAGGGTCTCTACGATCAAAACGCAGCCCAAGTGAACAAATCTCCTGTTCCCTCTCTTTTGGTTCACATCAACTGCTCTACGGCGAATAACCCGTCCCTCGCTGACCTCAGACTAACCATTTTTTTATGACTTATTGACCAAATGACTGTAATGGATTCCTGTATCCCAGAGATGAAGGGGTACATTTGTCTTCTAAATAAGCAACAGGATATCTAGAGGTAATGCAGTACGATCGTTTCAAGCGACTCCATTTAATTGAACAATGTAACCATTACATCAATTTAAATGCAGAGCAATCCTCAGCTGCATAAATACATAGAATTAAATTAAATTAAAACAGATGGACACATTAGTGTAAAAATGAAGGAGAATATATCTTAGATTTAAAAAGAACTTTCTTTATCTTAATTTTGAAAAACAAAAGTATGAAAAATATGCTTTACTTATGCGATGACCCAATATATATAATAGGGTACAAAGAATTAAGTCTTTATACACGAAAGAGGTGACCTTTAACAGGATACCTTACAGTCTAGAAAGGGCAGTCAAAACCCAAACCACGAATAAAAGCAATTTCAAAGAGAATGAAAATAAAAAAAAAATCTTTATAGTTTACCCCAAACTCGAATTTCTGTGTTGATGAGCATATAAATTAATTTGTCATCTGTACTTCATCAGTGAGGTCGCTATAATTAATATATAAGTATACATACAGCTAATACGTACCGAAAACACACGTTCACGCTGCATGCTTATACATTTTTTTTTCAAATCCACCTCGCAAGTGCAGTTACATTCGGCAACAAATATAAGTATGCAGCGCAGGTGTATTTTCGGTACGTATTAGCTGTGTAATTATATATTAATTATAGCGACCTCACAGATGAAGTACAGATGACAACGTAGTTCTCTGGGAGATTCAGCGTGACACAGAGTGTGACAAGGTTGGCTCTTTGAAATACAGGTATAACAGAAACAGGAAGAAAGAGTGGGAGAAAGTTGTGGTGAAAGAGTACTACAGGGTTCGCCACCACCCCATACCGGAACCTCGTGGAAGTTTAGGTGTTTTCGCCCGGTCTGGAAATCGAAACTGCGATCCTACGACTGCGAGCCCGCTGCTCTAACCACTGGGCCATTGCGCCTCCACACACGCATATACAGACGTGACAGAAGTAAACAGACAGCTAAAAAAACATCGTTTTATGTTCTAACTTGTAAAGGTATATTTTTTTTTATTAATTGACATCTTTATATTTCAGGTTCTGTATGTGACTATTTAATCGTACAAAAGACGCCTTGGAACTGTTTGAATTTCAAAGAGGCCGTATTGTATGTCATTCTGAGGCTGGACGTAGCATGAAATCGCAGAAAACCCAGGGATCTCGCTTCCTACAGTTAATAGGATGATTGTACAATTCACCAGAGAGGGGAAGGAGTCTATCAGGGCCCTCTAACAAGACCCTTCTCTTTGCTGAGAGAAATATGGAGGATAATCCTCATTGCAAGGCATCTGACATAACAAGACAAATTGATGTCAGTCCCAGAACAGCTGTCAGGTATCTCCACAAACTTGGTTACTATGGCAGAGCAGCTAGACGGAAGCCACTTCTTTAAACAGCCAACATCAAGTGAAGAAAAGGTTGGGCCAGTGGGATGGTGGAGAGGCCACTAGCATTTTGGGACACTGTCAAATCCTCTGATGAGTCCAGATTTGTTGTATTTCCTGACAGTGGTTGAGTGTGGGTCTAGAGACTTTGTGATCAAGAATTTGATGTGAAAATATTGCAGCCAAGAATGAAACACAGTAACTATTCTGTGATGGTCTGGGGAGAAATTTAGAGCAGTGGTTGATCAGAGCTGGTGGAGTGTGAGGAAAACATAAACTCAGATAAATATGTGTCCATATTGCAGAAAGGACTCCTTCCAATCTTCTCAAGTGGTGAAATGATTAACGAAGAGTCTCTATTTATGGAAGATGGGACTCCTTGTCACACGGTTAAAATGACCCAAACATTTTTGAATAAGAATGGCATTAAAAAGCTTCCATGGCCAAACCAGTCGCCAGATATGAGTCCTATTGAACACCTCTAGGACATAATGGACAGGCGCTTCATAAAAAGAGCAAGAAAGTATCTTCAAAGCCAGATCTTTTCAGAATACTGCATGAAACTTGGCAAGATAATATTCGTCATCTGATCAGAAAAATGCAAACAGCACGTCTAGTAAATATTTAATATTCACATTATAACAATTAATAAATAATTTGAATGTATAATTTCAGATTTAAATAAATTTTAGTGATTATAAGGGAGGCTATTTACTTCTGTCATGTCTCTGTAAATATACGTTAATATATGGATGTTAATATATGGTATGGCCTGTATGAATGCTTTTCAGTGTTTGCATGAATGCGTGCATCGATGTGTACATGAATATATATGTAACAGTATTCAATATTTTCTTAAATGGGATTTGATGAATGGTTTTTTTCACATCCTGTTTTACATCTTAGTTAAGTGCATTGTACTGGATATACGAGGTGAGTCAAGCTTTGTCAATAGAATTTAGTGGATATTTGATATATACAAGTTCGTTACATTCACTGGGAACATTTTTACATTGTGGAATTCATTTATTGCTTGGTGTACTATCAATACCTGTCACTTGGATGTTATTAGTGAACTTCAAATTGTTGAATAGTAGCGTTTATACTTGTGTAGCTTTGATAAATCTCACCTATATTAATATCACCACCTGATATTTATGGGGTGTGAGAATGGTCTCACGTTATACTAAGGTGACTATGAGAGAGAATAAAAACAGGTTCGAGAAGGCTATGTGTCTAACTTGTATCTGTGTGAGAAGGAAGTGACTGATAGCGATACATATAGAGGTGAATTTAATGAATGATGAACGATGTGGATGGAGTGGTCGACTGTATATATATCAGTTCGAGGTGTGGTGTCCAAGCAAGGAGAAATTTATAAGAGGCAGTACAAGAAAGATGGAAAGCAACAGTTTGATAAATCTGCAGACAGATGAGAAATAAAGGTATGGTATGCATGGATGGAAGAGTTGGGAGGAAAGAGAAGTAGAGTGACAGAGGTTGGAGTCAGGGATACAAAGTGGTAAATATAGTGAGTGGTGGTCGAAGATGTACGACTAAAGTATTGTATGTATATATGTATATATGCATTTATGTATGTATGTATGTATGTATGTATGTATGTATGTATGTATGTATATATGTGTGTGTGTGTGAGTGTGAGTGTGTGTGTGTATGTTGTATATATTTATGTATAATGCATATTACATATATATTGCATATATATTGCCCTTATATATATGTATGTATATATATATACCTCAAATATGTTGTATATATATACTTATATATAACCAGGGAGATCAATTAGATCAATAATATGTAAAACATATCCCTTCAGAAGAACAAGGTGTGTTGAGGAGAGTTGCATTGTGTGCAAAAATAGTCCTGGTGCCAACTGCAAAGCCAGAAATGTAGTCTACAAAATAAGCTGTATGGATGGTGAGTGTAAAAACAGAAACACCACATACATAGGTGAGACGGCAAGAAGTTTGGCTGAGCGTGTAAACGAACATTGGAGGGACTATAATAATCAAAAACAAACCTCGGTGCTCTACCAGCATGCCAAAGAACAACATGGTGGTGTACTGGACAGAATTAACATAGAAATCCTGTCTAGACACCCCGGTGACGCATCTTTGCGACAAATACAGGAGTCGGTCCTCATAACTGAAACGCAACCAATTTTAAACACCAAATACACGTAGATGAGGGCCTTACAATTGCCCGTGGTTGCATGTGTTGTTCACACATATGATGCGGAATATGAACGTAAATAAATTAATTAAAAAGTCTCTATCTGATCTGATATAAACGAAATTGTTACAAACACACATATGGACGCACATACTTACATATAAGCACGAACACATAAGTGCGTGCACACATATGAGCGTGCACACATACGAGCTTGCACACACTCACATGCTCATACCAAACAGTTTCGAAACAACGCCAAAACAACGCCAGATCATATATTCAAAATAAATGGAAGTGGAGAGACAAGTTACTGAAGAGATTGCAAGAGTGCAATGAAATAATTTAACAAAAAACTATATAAATTAATAAAGGACTGAACCAGTGCGTGTGTTTATTACCGGCATAATGCCTCTCCCAAGGTTTAATTGTATTTCTTTCAACACACGTATCCACATCAAGAATCTTGCACACGAAATACACATACGAAATATACTTATATACTTATTTATGCATATGTATATATCCACATATATTTATTTATGTATATTGAATGTATATATAAATCAACAAAAACAACAACAACAACAACAACAACAATAACAATAATAATAATAATAATAATAATAATAATAATAATAATAATAATAAGAAGAAGAAAATGAAGAAGAGAATAAGAATAAGAATAAGAATAAGAATAAGAATAAGGATTATTACGAAGTGGCATAGCATTACCTTTAATTCTTTATATATATATATGTATATATGCACATATGCGCACACATGTAATACTTTATTAAAGAACATTATTCTTCTTAGAACCGAATTAGGATTTCTTTTGTTTTTAGTTCACTAATGCGACATTCTTGAGAATAGCATCTACTAATACGTCGCGGATTTTCTTTTAACTCTTGTTCGACTGCGTTGCTCAAAAACGTTTTCTGTTTTCTTATTTTTTTCCCTCTGCAAAATATTACGAATCTATTGCATTTAAAATTAACTACTTTCATACCGAAACGAAATGAAAAAAATAGAAAGTAATATTTTAAAATACAGATTGAGCTATTACTAATCCGTCAAGTGTGAAACAAGACAGGTGCACAAGGTGTGGATTTTCGGAGCCAGTAATGCTTAAGTTAAAAATAATTGTTAAAATAATGAAAAAGCGTTTTCTCCCATTTTTGTTCTGCCCATTAACCACTGTTGATGAACTTACATCATGTTCTGCACATAGAACTTTCTCCGATGTCCAGCTTTCTACTTTGATTTTGTTTTTAGTACTGACGTGTATTTAACGATTTAACGCCGCAAGTTTATCTTTTGTTGTGTTGTCACCACTTTGACTAACAGTTGTTTGTTTGGGAGGGTTATTTAAGGGTAAAATATCAGTGACAATCTGAAAAAACCCTATTAATGTCTTTATCTCTATAATAGCGTCAACTATCATATTAGTTGTTGCAGATGTAAAAGAAAAGTCTCGTCAATTACAGTGGCTAAGCGACCGTCATGAAAATTAATGAGTGCTTTATTATAATAACCGTCACGAACAATCGATATGGCCGGTCTAGGGAATCCTGAACGAGACGGATTCAGTCTTTACAATGAGGCAAAAAGGAAAAGATTTTGCTGTATATTAGGAGAGCCATGCCACTCACAAAAGAAACACTTCTTGTGGAATCATTAGCACGTCGGAGAAAATGCTTAGTGGCATTTCTGCCAGCTTCACGTTATTTGTTCAAATTCCGCCTGATTGACTTAGCCTTTAGTATTTTCGGTGTCCTCAAAGTCAGTGCCAGTTGAGTTCTGGGGTCAATGTTAATGGACTAGTCCCACCCCAACAAAGTTTCAGGATTTGTGCCTATAATAAAAAGAATTGATAATTTGTTGGCTAATAAGTTATTTAATTATTAAGTGATTAATTAGTAGATATTTTGTTTGTGTTCTCAAACAAGACAACAGGAGAATAAATATTTTAGTAAAAAATGTTTTTAATTTGGCGTAAAGAATAATAATTACGTTTGTTGAAATTAATCGTGCAAAAGGCTTGATATTCAAAACACGAATAACATATTATAGTCCCATTTGTTTATTTTGTACATCATATTTGATGAATATTATTCCTTTGGAAATATGTAATGAACGTTAGAGTTTTCCAGAGAGCTATACGCATTGAACAGGTATTGGTCAATAGACCTATCCGTCTTCACCGATGGTCATTGCACCAAGCCATTGTTCTAGCAACTCATTAAAGAACTAAAACCACAATGTATTCTACTTAAAACACAGTTTCTATTTTGTTTTCCCACTACTATACGTCGGAGAATGATTTACACATACAAGTTTCTTATAAAATCTCGCTCTCTAGTTTTCTCCTTATATTCTGTGTGCTTCTAACTCAAATTCTTGTAGGATTACTGTATTGTAAGACTTCTTGGGAACTTGGTACTTGATTGATTAGAGAACCGAATTATCGTTAGAAACTTCTAGTTGATTGGAAAGGTTAGTGTAAGATACATATACGGAAAATTTCTGCTTATTTATTTCACATAGGAATTCTGTGAAACATCTAGTTTTTCTTCTCAATGAACAAATGCTTTTATTAAATTTATATGTACCAAGTGAGAATCATGTGTGTCTAGTTGCAACATTCATACGGACACATACAAGACACAAAAGCACAGATATTCACACACATAAATACTTCTCATATATATATATATATATATATATGCATACACACACACACACACACACACACACACACACACACACACACACACACACACACACACATATATATACACGTGTATGTGTGTATGTATGTGTATATGTGTGTGCGTGTTGTTCAGCCAGAGTCTATTGTAGAAGACGGTGGGAGACCGTGCAGTTCGTTGCAAAGCAAATTTCTAAACTATACAGCTGTATCTACACCCATAATAATGTCTCAAGTGTGTTGTGAGACCAAATCTGTTTGTGCATCTACAAGCTTGTTGTGGACACAATTCCATTGCATGCATTGCATTTATTACAAACATATCCCCTAGACATATTTGCAATGTAATCCAAGAAAACATCTAAACATAATTTAAAAAAGCGCGTATGACAGAGTGAATTATGCACTGCTGATTTAAGAATTCTACTTATCCGTGTTTTCTCACTTTAGAAAATAAATGAACAGAAAATGTTATGTTTGTACTGGTCACTTACGAAAGGTCGACACCTAGTCATCATAAAGAACATCATTGTTAAATTGTATTCTATATATTCGTTTAGCTTTGTTTGTTATACTTTTGTCTATGCCTGCTATACAGAAACATTTGTGGGGAAAACTATGCATTAGTAGCAATTGATAGACTAGATTAGCCGTTGAATAATGGTATATCCGTAGTTTTAGCGAAACATCGATTTTATAGTGTTATCAAACGTTTTAAAGGAAATAGTGCTTTTAACTAGTTGGGAACTTTGTATTTTAACCATGATTGATTCCTAGCATAACCATAAGGATGCAACATACATTGAGGGAGATATAGTTGTTTAGATTGACTGCAGTAACTTAACTCGTAATTATTTACCACCCGAAAGCTGGAAAGTGAAATATACTCTTGCAGCATTTAACCATATTTAATGAGAAATATATAATAAGATAATACTTTCTATTCTAGGTACAGAAAACCAGAAATTTGGTTTCGGGCGGAGGCAGTAGATTACGTCGATCCCAGCGTTCGACTGGTATTTATTTTGTTGATCCGGAAAGAATGAAAGGTAAAGTTGACCTCGGTGGTATTTTAAACTCAGAACATAAAGAACCCGAAGGAATGCTGCTAAGCATCTTCTCACGTGTGCTAGCGACTCTTCCAGCTCACCGCCTGAATTCTAATGTTGGTTTCATTCTTGGCACACGGCCAGTAATTTTGAGGGAATAAGAAAGTCGATTTCATCGATCCTAGTGTTCAGTTGGTTTTTTTTTTTATCGATCCCGAAAAGATGAATGGCAAAGTGGACCTCAGTGGAATTTGAACCTAATGACGGATAAAATACTGCAAGGCATTTTCCCCAGCGTGTTAACGATTCTGACAGCTCGCCAACTTAGTTCCTCAAACTTGCTGGTCTTGTGTCAGCATTTGAAACGAATATTACTCCTTCAACTAAACTTCCTATATAGAAGCTGCTTCTAAAGTTAACAATTACTCACCAAAGGAAGGAGATTTGAGGCCCTTCCTTCTTTCTTTTGCTTTTCAATCTCTTGATCACATCAGCTAGCATAATAATACTTTCTCTTAACTCTGTAGTAAATTCCGTACATTCTCCCTACTCTTTTATGCGTCTTTTTTGATAAATTTTCTCTCGAGTTTTCCGTCTCTCTTCTGTTACTGACTTTTTTCTGATCATTAATTTAAATGTTTACATTATAAACGCTCATTCGCTTTTCTGAAGAATTTCTTCTCGTTTAGAAAGAAAAATTATAACATGTAAGAAATGACCCCAACAATAGTAATAATAGCAATAATGACGACAAGGGCCTAAGACATGGAGGGCAATATCGAAGGACAAGTTACAGCACACACGCACGCGCGCGCGCGCACACACACACACACACACACACACACACACACACACACACACACACACACACACACACACACACACACACACACACACACACACAAGCCCTCTTTCAGTTTCATTCCTCCTGCTTAGAAAAGTATATTCAGAGTAGATTCATTCAGTCACATCAGGCTGGCCAGTGTCGACCACCTTTTGATAAACAATCTAGAAGGCAGCAGCTCCCTCTCTACCCTCATCTTCTTCTTCAAATGATTTTTGAAGACATTGATGAGGACTTAGCTGGATAGGAAAGCGCCTGCCTTCAAACCTTTCAACTCAATATTTGTATGCTAATATTTATGGCTTTATGTGTGCTTCAGGTTCTAGTTTCAGGAAAGAATCGATTGAAGATATATACCACAATGTCCTCTCAGAAATTTGTATTGAGATTTTTCCCTTCATAAACTTGTATATGCTAGTGTTAACGCCGCTAAAAAAATCCCTGGTTTGCTCTGATAAAGCAGATACACGATCGGTGAAATTTCATCTCCGACAATAATGTAATTTTTCCCACAAATTCTCTATTGAAAATGATGTTATCCTACGTCTTCCTATACATGAATTAATGATATAATACAGTTGCTATTTCTGGTATATTGAAAGTTTTCACAGAGGCTCTCTCGTTGGCAGCTTGTTAAGAACTTAATATTTACTACACATATAGAAAAAAAATGAAATCTTGACTTGAATTTAATCTAGATTTTCATATGATTTTGTATATTATCTCTAACTTTTATATTCCGCTTTTTTTTTAAATTCTAAAGTAAAGTAATTTTATCATTTGCATTACCAGAATTTGGCTGTCTTACAGGTTCGTTAATTTTATTTTACGTCGGTCAAGATTTTAATCTAATTTCTTATTACAAAATATAAATCGAAAACCAATAAATAAAAAGAAATAAAATGAATAATAAATAAAATAAAAACTAAACACCTCGAGCTTTCGTGTTATATATCCATTTCAAAAAAATAATTTACTGTCTAACGCCGTATATTTACTGTCTAATGCACTATATTGATCTCGAAGATTTGCACAAAACCACATATGAAGTTATACCTAATATTTGATTGCTACATAGTTTGCTAGTTTGCCGTCAAGAATGTTACTAAACGTGTTGTTGAGCTTATTTGTAGAGAAATAGCGTAGCAAATGATACTATACACATATAAAGTGACATCAAACTAAGAAAATATATTAACTAGTTTGCGAGTGGCACGACTCCTTTACGACTCAGAATAAATATCTACGGCGCTAAAACAGCTCGGGTATTGGATAATTACAGTATTATCAGTGAGGTAAATGATAGCTGATAAGTCTAAAAATAAGCGAAATTAGTCTGTGCAGTCAACATTTCAAGTTCTAGAAATGCCATGTTGTTTAAGCACTGTTCTGGGAAGCAGAATGTTTATTAAATCATGTCATGAACAATATGTTTTACTCTTTTACTTGTTTCAGTCATTTGACTGCGGCCATGCTGGAGCACCGCCTTTAGTCGAGCAAATCGACCCCAGGACTTATTCTTTGTAAGCCTAGTACTTATTCTATCGGTCGCTTCTGCCGAACCGCTAAGTTACGGGGACGTAAACACACCAGCATAAGTTGTCAAGTGATGTTGGGGGGACAAACACAGACACACAAATACACACACACACACACACACACATATATATATATATATACATATATACGACAGGCTTCTTTCAGTTTCCATCTACCAAATCCACTCACAAGGCTTTGGTCGGCCCGAGGCTATAGTAGAAGACACTTGCCCAAGGTGCCACGCAGTGGGAATGAACCCGGAACCATGTGGTTGGTAAGCAAGCTACTTACCACACAGCCACTCCTGCGCTTATGTTTATTAACTATATTTATGTGACTTAGTGTTTACACTCATTTATGAACCAGTTTCTATTCTGATACAGACGCACAAATTTGTAAGGGGTTATACAGCTGGCTTAATTAACCATAGTTTGGGACTTGATGTTTTTCTTCCTTGACACTTCGTACCATTACAATGCAATGAACTGAGCGTCTGCCCCGGTGACGTTTGAGACCCAATGTAGAAGTAGGGTCCCAAGCATTGCACGGTCCTCACTCTAGATGGGATACATAGGACCTTTGGAACAGTGCAGTGAAGTCGTCCACTTCAGAGCTATTTATATATGACGATCACGATCACAATCAGCTCCATCAATGAAATCACTCCTAAAGTAAGTAGAACAACAACAGTCACAGATTCAACGGCAAAGTTGATGACTTCGACACTATCAATAACACATAATAACAAAATATAGACTAACAACATCATTAACAGCAACAAACTAGAAGGGGAAAAAAGCAAACAAAAGATACGAATAAAATTGAATGGACCAAATTGAACTCCGAGTAGCAGATGTTTACATCTCACTACAACTACAACAAAAACAGCGTCCTCCTCCCCTCCCCTCCCCTCCCCTCCCCTCCCCTCCCCTCCTCCTACTCCTCCGCGTCGGCCTCCACCTCCTCCTCCTCCTCCTCCTCAGCCTCCTCCTCCTCTTCGGCCTCCCCCTCGACCTCCTCCTCCTCGACCTCCTCCTCCTCGACCTCCTCCTCCTCCTCGACCTCCTCCTCCTCGACCTCCTCCTCCTCGACCTCCTCCTCCTCGACCTCCTCCTCCTCGACCTCCTCCTCCTCGACCTCCTCCTCCTCGACCTCCTCCTCCTCGACCTCCTCCTCCTCCTCGACCTCCTCCTCCTCGACCTCCTCCTCCTCGACCTCCTCCTCTTCGACCTCCTCCTCCTCGACCTCCTCCTCCTCGGCCTCCTCCTCCTCCTCCTCCTCCTCGGCCTCCTCCTTCTCCTCCCCTCCTCCCCCTCCTCCTCCTCCTCCTCGGCCTCCTCGGCCTCCTCCTCCACCTCGGCCTCCTCCTCCTCTGCGTCGGCCTCCTCCTCCTCTACGTCGGCCTCCTCCTCCTCCGCGTCGGCCTCCTCCTCCTCCGCGTCGGCGTCCTCCTCCTCGGCCTCCTTCTCCTCCTCGGCCTCCTATGCCTCCTCCTCGGCCTCCTCCTCCTCCTCCTCCTCCTCCTCCTCCTCTTCCCCTCCACCTCATCCATCTTCCTCCCTCTCTTCCACGTCTTCTTCCTTCCCCTTTTGCTCCTATTCCTTCTCTGTTTCCTCCTATTCTTCTTGTCAACTCCCTTCTCTTCTACCTCCTCTTCCTCCCCTTCCTCCTCTCCCAACTCCCCTTCCTCCTCTTCCACCTCCTCTTCCACCTCCTCTTCCACCTCCTCTTCCACCTCCTCTTCCACCTCCTCTTCCACCTCCTCTTCCTCCCCTTCCTCCTCTTCCAACTCCCCTTCCACCTCTTCCATCTCCTCTTCTTCCTTCTCCTCTTCTTCCTTCTTCTCATTCTTCTTCTTCTCCTCTTTCTTCTTCTTCTTCTCCTCTTTCTTCTTCTTCTTCTTCTTCTTCTTCTTCTTCTTCTTCTTCTTCTTCTTCTCCTCCTTCCTCCTTTTCCTCCTCCTCCTCCTCCTCGTCACCATCATCGCCATCATCATCATCTTCAACCTTATTATTAACACTACAGCTATTCACCATCCTCTTCCTCCTTCATGATTATGACTTCCATCAACATCATTATTTTCTCTCTACGCATTATTATCACCATAACCGTCAGCACGAACGACAACTCTCCATCATTATCATCACTTTCAGCATTTTCCTTACACTCTTCCTACTCCTCTTTATCACAGTCAACAACTGAGCAACAATCACACGGCAGCAGCAGCAGCAACAACAACAACAACAACAACAACAAAAACAACACTAAGAATACAAATAATAGTATGATTTCTTCTAAAATAGTGATTAAAATAAAACTCTGTTTCACACAGTAATGATTGTTGCAAATATAACTGAAGACCATCAATATGATGGGCTATATGTTATGACAACTCAATTATAAAACCAGTGTGTTATTGCGTATTAATAACGAATCAATTGTCATATTTTGTACATGAATTAGATTTGTATCTGTGATGTTGAAGTTGCTTTCAGAGTTAATCATTCATTCAGCCAAGCGGCAATAGAAATATGACAGCAACAGCTTTAAACGCCTTCTACAACAAGTCACAGAGTTGAACAAACAAACGCTAATGTCAAAAGATTTGGTCTTAGAATAACAGCTTTACATTTGTATGACATCGAATCCATGCGGATATTCTTAATGCGAAAACACAGAATCAGTGCTGCACCGCACGAGATGACTTGTCCTATATGTTCTGAGTTCAAATTCGAAATCCCACCTGTAATAAAGTTAGGTTAGTAATTTCATGCACGAACGACGCACTATATTAACTTAAATAAAATTTACCATAGTGGAAGTCATTTTTAGTTCATAAAATAAATATGTTGTTGGGTTTTATTAATTAAAGCTCCTCTCTCACTCCATTAGTTTGACTTCATTTGTAACAGTCGCATTATTTGAAGGCAATTAGTGTTTAGATTTTAAGAAAATATATATAACATTCTCGTAAATGACAATTATTTCGTAGCATGTACAACGGTTTTGCTAGTTGTCTTACGCTCCCAGTTAGTCACAACCATAGATGCTTTCAGAGTTTCCCCATCCCTTATCCAACAGAATGTAGAGGAGGTGATTGCTGGATCAGAGAAAAGGATGCAACAATATTAAGCTGGTACTTATTTCAGCTGAGAAGAAAGTTACACTGTGAACTGAAAAACCATGCTGAATGATATATCGCACAGTCCAATCCAGTAATCGAACCCGAGACTCCATGATAGTGGGCACGATATCTCAACCATTAGGTCACACGATATCTCAACCATTAGGTCGCACTGCTTAACTAAGCTAATGATATATTTAAATGTATATATCTACATATTTTAATCTAGCACATTGCTCGCCAGATTCAAATATTGGTTTCAAATTTTGGCACAATGCCAACAGCTTCGAGGGAGTAGGTAAGTCGGTTAGATCAACTATAGTGATCAACTGGTTCCTATTTTATTGACTCCAAAAGGATGAAAGGCAAAGTCGCTTTATCTGAATTTGAGCCTAGGGCGTAAAGACGGACGAAATGCCGCTAAGCATCTTACCCTTCGAGCCAACGCTTCTGTCAGCTTGCCGTCAGATTCAATTATGAAATAAGATTAATCTGCAATGATATATCAGCTGTCACTAAACAGTTGTTTTGCATGAATGAATTAAGAGATTTGACACAGCATTTGTGACAATAGTGTCACTGTATGAATCTAATAGTGGAGCCGCAATGCCCCAGTGTTTAGGCTAGCAGACTCGCGGTTTCTATTCCCAGACCGGGCGTTGTGAGTGTTTATTAAGCGAAAACACCTAAAGCTCCACGAGGATCCGGCAGTGGGTGGTGGCGAACCCTGCTGTATTCTTTCGCCACAACTTTTTCTTACTCTTTCTTTCTGTTTCTGTTGTACCTGTATTTCAAAGCAACCAAAGTCCACGAAAACTGATAAAATTTGTTATAGAAATATGGCTTAACAAAGTGTACAACTTGCAAAATGTTTTATCATTTGGAGCATCTTTGGCCATTAGAAACATGATCGATTTGGGCTGAAGAGAGGCGAAGTGTCAGTAACAAAACAAGAACTACAGCACCAATAAAACAGACAACAGCATTATTTCTGAAACTAATACATGTCGTAGGAGGTAACGGGCAAAATACTGTGATTATAATAACCGATTATTCGTTATAGCACATGACTCTGTCTTGATCTCAATAACATTGGTTTTATTTTACAGAAAGCTAGAAGCAGGAGATATCCAGCTAGGATGATCCTTTATGTAGATTATGCGGATGTCCTTGCGCTATTTGCTAACAAAGTATAGATGCTAAGAAACTACTGAAAATACTAGAATAGATGGCTTCCAGTATCGGTCTTTGTGTGAATGTTGGGAAGGCGAGATACAGATACTATAACCAGATTGGCCAGATTAACTGGTTGAATGGTGCAGTAATATCTTATTCATTGAAAAAGATGTATTAATTCACATAGCATACGTATTGTTTACGCTTGACAAACTGATAATTTGGAAGTCTACACTACTTGACCGAATGCAAAAGGAATTCTTCAGAATCATAGTATCATCAGTTCTTCTTTACGGCTAATCATGGAGTCTGACAAAAAAGACTGAATGTTTTCGTGTATGCTGCGTACTATTTTCAACAGTTCATGGAAACGCCATACAACAAAAGAAGAAATTTATGGAAATATCCCCCAAATATCATCAATCATTCGTGAGCGGAGGAAGAGATATGCAGGTCACTGCTATCCAAACAAAAATTATTGATTGACTTTCTGTGGAACCCGAGCCATGGAAATTCCCCTGTCCGACAAACCTGGAATATCGTACATTGATCAATTTTCGCATGATGAGGAATTATAAATAGAAGGCTTCAAAAATGTCTTGGAAGACAGGAAAAATTGGAGTAAAAGAGTAGTTTTGGTCAGGGCAATCCATCCGAAATGGCAAATGAATATTAACCAAATGAGACCACCAATATGAATATATAAATGATACTGCATAACATTCTTTAGTACTTAGATATTGTATGTGTGGGTGTGTCTGCATTTAAACGTATTTCTGTGCCAGAACCTTCTGCATGGCGTCTTGGACGAATATCTTTTTAGTAGTCCCTACTCAAGTAAATCCCTGTGATTGACACTGGATAGTTAGCAAGAATTTTGAAGAGGGTCAGATAAATTTATCAGTAATACAAAGAGCTATTCTTTAAATTCAGACTTACAATTATTCTCCTCTAGAGTCGTATTTTGGGTACATATTTCTGGACAATGTTCAGTTAGTAACAAGCTCATTAGATAAATAGGATTCAGTTGTCACCACCTTTCCTTTCACTTTTCAATTTAATAAATTTCATCTATACACACATACACGCACGCTCACTCACACGCACACGCGTATATATGGCCCTTGAAGACATACATATCTGTAGATATGTATGCAGGTGTATATATATATATGTGATATGTGTATGTATGTGTATATGTGTGCGCGCAAGTGTGCGTGTATGTGTGTGCGCGCATGTATATTTCGTATAGACATACATGTCTTTTTCTATCTTTACGTATACATATATACACACGCTGTTACACACATTTATATATCACATATCATTTAGATGAAAAAAATCTGTGAAGCTACATAAAACAATCTGTGTGTGTGTGTTTGTGTATAGAAGAGAGAGAGAGAGAGAGAGAGAGAGAGAGAGAGAGAGAGAGAGAGAGAGAGAGAGAGAGAGAGAGAGAGAGAAATTTAGGAAGATAAATAGATAGAAAGTTAAGTAGGTAGATTGAGAGATATGTAAGTATATATAATTTACATATCACACACATATACACGCATACACACACATATATAGAATGAGGGAGCGGGGTAGAGAAGGTGAGATAGATAGTGTTTATGTTTATTCAGAAGAAGTTATTAGATTTTCATAATGATAGATCAAAGGGAAAGCTATTATGTTAAGACCATAATGCAGTTTTATAGAAGATGAGATTAATCGTCTATATACGAAAAAAAAAAATCTGTATTAATATTTTGCTAGCTGATTGCTATTGTTTTGGTCTACTTCTGTATAATGATTAATATAATCTCCTGTCTTTATTATCTCCGTTTACCTTTTGCATGCGATTCTCAAGTAGTTTGTATATCCTTTTCTCTGGGTGTTTATTACCTTATCAATACCTGATTGGAGGGAATATATTTGTTCATGATACTTTGTAAGATTTTGTAGTCAGAATTTCTTTACGTTAGACGTACGTGGAAATGGTGATGTGGTTAAAATACTCGCTTTGAAAGCACGTTGTTTCGGGTTGAGTTCCAATGCGCTGCACCTTGGCCAATTGTCTTCTACTGTAGCCGTGGAATGACCAGTGACTTGTGAGTGTGTGTGTCTTTGTGTCTGTGTTTCACATCTCTACAATTGGTAACAGTTGCTGGTTTACTTGTCTGTTTATGTCCCTGTAACATACGATCCTATACAATAAATACCAGACTTCGAAAAGGAATGCAAAAATAAGAAAAGCCGTAAGTAATGGGGTTGATCTTTTTTCGACTAAAACCAACTCTTCAAGCTGGTGCCCTAGCATGGCTGCAGTGCAATGACTGAAGCCAGTAAAAGGCAAAAGGTTAACATTTAAAAGATAATCTGTTAAGATTTTATTACGGGTGAAATGCTTAGCGGTTTTTCGTCTGTCTTTACGTTCAAATTCCGCCGAGGTCGACTTTGCCTTTCATCCTTCTGTGGTCAATAAATTAAGTACCAGTTGCATATTGTGGTCGATCTAATTAACTGGCTCCCTCTCCAAAATTTCCTTGTGCCTAGGGTAGAAAAGAATATTCCCTTTTGTTATTGTAAATCCTTGTCATAGGCAATTTCCTTTTTCCGTTAGCTTGTTCTTCAGCAACAATAGTTAACAATGAAAACAGTAATGATAACATCAAAAACAACAATAACAACAATGACCAGGGAGTATAAAATGAACTAGTCTACCCTCGGTGATTTTTTGGACACATAAAACCAAATATTTCTCCAATTGGATAGATAAACATTTAGGATTTTAACTCTAACGCTTATGTAGGGTTTATGAGAATGTTAAAGGATGAGAACGAGGTTACCTGTAACTTGAACAAAATGTATGGTATTGGTTACAAGAGACTGCATTACGACACCCGCTATCGTCCAATCAAACTGATAAGAATGTTTTTATCTCAAGTTTATTAGTTCTTGCTATTTGTAAGGTAAGATTTACGGGAAAATATTGGAGCTTTTATGTATCTTGAGTTCAAATCTAAAGTAACGTTTCATTTTATTTCTGAGAATCTGTCTTTATTTTACATTCCTGCAGTTCAACCAGTTGATACAAATATTTATTAGATAATCCAGGAATATGTATCGCGATATTTATCACTCATTCAATTCATTTTGGGAAATTCACTCTAAGGACCGGCTTGCAAACTTACTCATCGCCAACTAAAGGAACAAGGAAACATTTAAATTTAATTGTTTTCTGTTGCGATAATTTTTACTCCTTTCATCCGGCGGTGAGCTTCACAATTTTACTTCCACTGGTAATATTCATAATTACTCTCTCGGTTTTCATATCCAGTTATACACATCGATTTCAGACAAGGCACATAAATTGAAGTTATCCTGCAGAGTTACTACAGAGCCAAGAATGGACATACGGATAATTGCTATTTAATTATAAAGAGAAATCTGGTAATGAATAAAATAGATTAAGGCTAAATTCTTACAGTTCAGTGAGCAGAAGAAAGGTCTTTAGCGACTAAGAGACCAACACAGTAAATCTTCTATTCTTGGTGTTGTATAACTTCCTATTGGCACTGATCAAGTAAACATAGATGCACTCCACAAATACAAAACTCTTTATATTCGGTAACAACACTAAGTCAGAAATATGCAGTAGTCTGAAACATGTAGTGGTTCGTCGTATGTCGTGCTGTGGAACATACATGGCACAATATATTTCCACCAATATATATATATATATATATATATATATATATATATATATATATATATATATATATATATATATATATATATATATATATATATATGTGTGTGTGTGTGTGTGTGTGTATAGCCAGTCCTCTTATGGCTGTATGCCTGTAGGTTCATGTACTAGCTACAGCAGGAGCTAGCGAGGTAAATGCTTATTACTCCTCAGCTCTTATATCTGTCGAATATAATTCGGGAATGTTTATTATTAATTAATTGACGATGAAGCTATATTACGTGAATATGTATTTTGTATTTTATGAAGAAGGAAGAAAGATTTTAGGATGCTATTGTATGGCTATTTGGCATTGTATAACCTAGGATAAGTATCAGTAACTCGTTTCTATTGTAGCCATGGTAAATCTAAGGATACGTTCTCTAAATTATCTTCCATTTAAGAGAGCAATGTATGATTAAGAAGAGGATTTCTCTGCTATTCCTAACAACGCAATTGTAGAGTCGTTTAGATTATCCTATTGATGGTATTATTATACTATTCTGGCTTTGTTGTATACGTATAACTATGTGGTTTGAAAATTGCTGCTACAACGGAAACCCCACACTCATGCAGAGATGTTTTTTTTTTTATTACGAGTGTATTTTTTTTATCATGAGTGTTTTATCTGTGGGTGTTGTATGCAATTTACACCCATATGAGAGATGTTATTTTGCCTTTCATTGTGATTTCTGACTCGATCTGTCTGGATTAGAAACCCAACCAGAAAGGATATAAATCATAATTGACCTGACATTGTTTGGACACTGGTATGGTTTTATTCTGTGCTGATTAAACGTGACGCTCATGAATGTCCTGAAAGCGCATTTGTGTCGTCCTCTTTCTTCTGTAAATGTCGCAGTGAAGTTATAATAATTCTCAGAATTTTTCCTCTTCATTATGCGTATTATGTTTGTGTTATTCAATCCATCGTTACTAGTATTTGACGTTCTTTGATGTAGTTGTAATAAGCTGTACTAATTTCAGTTTAATTATCTGGAGATAAGTTTCTAGCAGGTCGATAATGACAATGTATCGCTTAATATATCATTTGCATGTGATACTCTGCATATGGTTTGTATGCAGGCTCATTGAAAATGCTTTTACATATCAAGTGCGCTGTTACAATTTTCTGCCTAAGCAGATGAGTAATCTCTAGCCAGGATATTTCGTTTTATTTTAAACAAATTTCGTATAATTTGTGTTGTACGTGGTCTGATCAATAAGTATCCGGACTGTTGCTATAGTAATGAAGCTAAAGCATGCATAATAAAACCGCTTGCCACAGATTGACTTTGAAATCTGCTGTGCATGCGCACTAAGTTTGAACATTCTAGTTTACTTACGTTGTTTACAGCAGTGTTTGGAAGAAAGGTGTGTATCGTTTAATGGTTGCATTGACCACGATAGAGAAATTTGAGCAGAGAATCCCTATCAAATTTTGCCAAAAGCTTGGCGATACCTGCTCAGAAGCCTACGCAAATTTTCAAAAGGTTTTCATCGTTCTCAATGCAGTCAAGGAGATCTTATGCAATTGAAATCCACATGTCGTCTTGGTCAGCTGAAAGCAGTTTTGGCACAAATTTTCAGTCATAATGAACTGAACCGTAACTAATCTGCACAGCCGCTGATAACTCACGGATGGTGACTCGACGATTTCCCCTCACAGCTGCACGCACAACTGCGATGTTTTTCTCAGTTCCGTTGGTTGCGGCTCTCCCAGAACGTTCGTCAATATCGACATTTTGTTCGGCGATCTTGGAAACGTCTGAACCACTCGCACACTTGTATGTGGCTCATACACTCCTCTCCATACATTTTCTGCAACTTAGCGTTGGCCAATGAGCATGTACCAACATAACAACTTTTTCTGTCATGGTCAATGCCATGATCACACGCTACACACCTTCCTTCCAAGCAATGTTGTAAGCAGCGGAACATTAAAACTTAGTGCGCATGCACAGCAGTGTTTAAGGTCAATCTTTCCTCAGCGGGTTCACTCTGCGTGCTTTAGCTTCGTTACTATGGTAAGATTCCGGATACTTATTGATTAGACTTCTAATGTATATAAGTTGTGAATGTGGTCAAAAGGTTTTCTAGTGTTAATGGTAAATGATTATGCATAATAGCGTTTAGTTATGAAAGTAGTTAGTTCTGTAAGGTTGTGAGTAATGTTGTGATTGACAAAAAGCTATTGTGAATTGAAAAGGAAAATATAAGTCTTGATGATATCAAAGACCACTTACTTTTAGGATATTTTAAAGAATTCTTAAGTCGTATATGAATTTATGTTGATCTGCTATGGGTAAGTTTTTGTCAAATTGTAATGATGTAATAAATATAACAATTATTCAGCGTGTAGAGTTTTGGGGAAAGTGTGCATGAGTAGTTGTAAGGCATTTTGACGTCTTCTAGCTAAATATGACCTTGGTGTTTTAGACGAATAATATATAAGGAGAAATATTATTACATTGATGAGTTGTAAGTCTTTTGAAATTCCGGGTTTTACATTTGATTTTACTATTTATTATATCACTGATTTCCTTCCACCTTCCACTGAACAGACTGAAGCTGTAAGATACGTTTTGCTACTTGAAGGAGTGACATCACATGATGTGTGGCAAGCTGTGTTGTGTTTACTAATTATTT
>NC_142930.1:134439256-134459256 GCF_046866305.1 Octopus bimaculoides
CATTAACTAGTCGTTTAATTTTCTCATGCCTTAAGACAGAAGAAACCACACAAAGTACTATTTTTAAATTGAATGGCATGGGATAAAAATTGTTATTCATTTGATTCTACGTAATATATTATTCCAAAATAACACCCTTAACTCACCAAAAATAAATATACAGAACAACGAAAATAGACACAAAAGAAATATAGAAGAAAACAATTAAAATTATGTGGGTACTTCCAGAGATATTTTGTTCAGAATGAAAATACTGAAACCGAAAAATATAAAAAAATATAAAAATGTATAAAATTATTGATCTAAAAATAAATAAAAAGTGTACTTGTCTCGAATTGTATGAACATTTTTTGCATGCATATTTTTTAATATTATTTTTTGAATATTTGAATAATTTTTGTTTCCGCAGGGAGATTTTGTTTAATATTTTATTATGAAACTGTATTTTAACGTGTGTAAAAAATTAAGCATAATTCAACTTAAGAATCTAAAAATTTTTGTTCGTGTATTATTTAGGATCGAGGTATGTCCGTTGGTGACAAAAAAAAAGATAAATAAAATTGATTAATAAATATATATAAAGGACGTTCAGCCTGCAAAACGTATCAGGTTTGAATGGCTGTGTTATACTTGACAATTGATTACACACAATCACAAAAAAAAAAAAAAGCAAGGAAGGGTGAAAGAGGAGAATGCAAACATGGAAATTTCAGTTTACTTAATCCACGGTAGAAAAGTAGCAAAGACGCAAAATAGGGATAAAAACTAATTTACAGTAAAACAAGGTTAGTCACAACTGAGTCGATTAATGTATCTAAGGTTGCACTTGAAATAAGTTCGAAATCTGATGGGCAAACATTGTTGCGTGGTTAATATGCTCGTTTCCCAACCATCAAGTTCCGAATTCGATCTGTCTGTATGAAATCTTAGATGAGTAGGTTGACGAATATTTTATGCTTGGAATTTGGTGGACGTATGTTTGTATGTCTTGAGCCAATGTTCGGTGCTAAATGGTGTAAAAATCAATGGTAAAAATAGAAACGCAGATTCTTTTCAACGAAGCCATTTGTGGTACGTGGTAGGAACCTGGTTATAGGCACTCGCTTGTTACATCGAAATGAAATGAGTTAGTGATTGCCTTTTTGAAAATAAGGAATCAGCGATATCGTCGTGTAATCAATTGCAATAAAAATCAAAATTGAAAAAACAAAAAAACAAACAAAAATAAATAAATAAATTTCAAACAAGGAAACTCGTCAAAATCGCTTAATCCGCTAAATGTAGTAATCAATTTTCCCTCAAGTTACACCCTACAAACTTAAAAAATAAAGGTAACATTGTAATCTTAGACACCTACTAAAATGATGGCTGTTCGTGGCGTGAAGAATTTGATCATGGAATTATGGATAAGGAAAGAAATTAGTTAAAGAGTAATTAATATCTCAGCAAAGATTTGATTTATTACTGAGACAACATTAGTAATATTAGTTTGAAATTTTTGCACAAGGCTAGCAGTTTCCGGGAATGAGATAAATCGATTACATCGATCCCAGTTCTCAACTGGTAATTATTTTAGAATTTTATCATTCATATCCGTATAACACTTTACATTTCTTTTACTATTGTCATGATTTTAGTATTAAATGGATATGTCACCTTACTTTACAATACTTGTTACTTCTGAAGAACGACTACAATATCCAGCTCGTTGTGCTGTTTCATTTCGGTCTTTGTGACAATGTTTTCTAAGAACTATATTTCAAAGCTTTCTATGGCGGACACAAACATGTCTGTATGTTTAAGTAATTCCCATCATAATCCTATAATTCTGTTCGAGATCACATTGCGTGGCATTTCAGTAAATGTATTTTACCAAAGCCTTGAATCGACCCAACATTTTGGACTGTACCTCTCATCTATCGATCGATTACACGAGAATTAGGAAATTTCTTGGGCGAAGTTGTCACAGTCATGTATGTTACAAGAATTTGGATCATGTCTCCAGTTGCCATGAGGCTTCTATTGCAGAAGCAACCTTTTAGTCACGATATTCCACTCAATATTGAGAAAGAGTATAAACGTTATGGATACAGATGTTTCCCACTCTAAGCCTTAAATCCCACTTTACCGATTCAACGTAAAGATGTTTTCTTTGTAATCAATTCTGCAGCGGAGGAAATCTCCACTGATTTTGCCTGTTTTGCATCCAAATCAACAATGCACACATTATGTAAATCTCTCCTCAAAACTATCCATTTCCACTCCACTGGTTCAAGAACACGCCAAGGGCAAAAATATCCCCAATGGCGTTTAGTGAACATTACTACTAGCTTTGATAATCGCTTTTCCATTACATTCACTCATTGCTACCAAAAGCTAGCGCCTATCCTCATCAAACGCAACGACTCTTTTTCTTTCTAAAAGTTTCGTTATCTCGTGATGTGTACCTATACTTAAAATTACACACATCTCCTGCCCAAGTATACTCATTTCCTGTACATCAAACGTAATAAGAACAATCATTAAGAATAACATTCTGAAAGCTTAAATCTTCCTCATTAATGAGAACAAGCACGGCCTCTACAAATCTCTTGGAGACATACTTTCCAATTTTACTCAAATGTGGGCTCTAGTTTTCAAGAAATTAACTGAAAGCACTGTTGAACCCTTAGAAACAGCAATGCCTTCAATCGTGTATGAAATCTATCGAAAGTGTCCACTTGTGAGCTTAAACCTTGTATTGCCCTTTTGATTAGGATATTTCTGCCATCTCATACTTTCATGGATGTGTTGGAACTCTCTCTTACCATGCTCTATAAACTTTGGCGTGCGACGGGGTTCGTTTCTGGTCCCACACTACAATCAATTACTTGCCGTCACCTCGAACAACACACATACTATTATATTGGGGTTCCCTTTATTCTTCTCTAGCATTTCACAGCGAAGAGTCATCCGAACGTAACCTAGACACCTCATGTTTCAATATGTACTGTATATATGAGCAGCGATCTCAGAAACATCCTTCAATAGGGTCACTCTAATCTTGTCTCCTGCAACAACGAAAAGACACAAATGCTGTACATATTAAGAAAACATTATTATAGCTCACACGTCTTAACATAAACATCATGTAATTTAAACGCTAACAAACGCTTTAGGTGCCTAACCAGCAGTTAATTTTGACGTATCATTACTATATACCAAGCATTAGACAATATAACGAATGAGTGATAGTTAAGCTAAATCTCTTTCAACCACAAGCTGTTATCTTGAAGGAGTGGGACGAAAGCACCAAATAACATATCCCAGCATATCCCTCATCTGGTGGAAATGTTCTATCTGAAAAATGTTTGATAAAGATTTGCTTTACCAGGAATGACTTGCGACTAGAGAAGTATCGCTAAACTGAAATTGTGAGTGTGATGGTTTATTTGTTAAAGACCAGAGTAGCTTTTGTGATGGAGTAAGAAGTAGCAGTGCCTAATTGGTTCTCCATTTCTCTGCATTAATTCGTACACATGCACATTTCTTGTGATGTTAAGTTGATCGACAATTGTTTGAATCTGAAATACTTAAAAAAGATGCAATTCATTTTCGTTGCCAAGGAGATTCCGTGAGATAACACTTTTAATATCAAGATAAATATTTCAATTCCTCTTATTTGAAGGTTGAAAATTAAATAAATTTATTAATAATTAATATTTGTTTATAAATTATTCATTAGGGATATAAATAGATGTTACCACTTTCATGTATATGTAGTTAAAAATTCTACAAAAATAAGAATACATTACCAGGTGGAAGTCAACATAAACATCATATTCAACAGCTTCTGCTCGCGGTTTCCATCAATCCGCTTCCGTACTCATATACCTTGAAAACTATTTAGGAAACAAGGAATGTGGATGTTTCTATATAGAGATATTCTTAAGGAAAAAATAATAGAGAATGGCTGAGAGGCGTATATGAATACACAACAAAGATAATACCTATCTGCGAATTATATTACTAACAAACTAAGAAAACTAAAAGAAAACTAAGCAACAATTATAGTTGTGTATGTACGTGCGTATTAAATGCTGATTAGGCACGTATTTTCATATGTATATATGCACATATACACACGCACACAAATACACAGACACTAACACACATACACATACACACACACACACACACACACACACACACACACACACACACACACACACACACACACATATATAAATAAATAATTGAGACACTTTTGATATGAATCTTCTTTGAAAGATATATGTATAGGTGTGTGTGTATATGTGTGTGTCTGTGTGTCTGTGTATATGTATGTCATTGAAGATTAATATCAAACGCCAAAAACTTCGATAAATCAATGGTTGTAAATAACTATGATAAACTCAGTTTCTACTTTAACTTACCGTCTAGCTTTTGATATTCGATTTGATCGACTCCTCAAATTATCTAGACATCAGCTTCTTCTACTTAAAGACATCAAAGTATACAGTTTCAAATTTTGCATCATTGATTTTTGGATGAGATCAGAGAAAGAAAAGCCATTGTGTTAGAATATTTCTCGAAGATTTAAAAACGTTTCTTCGTATTTTTTTAACCAATTTTTTGTTTATTATTTAGTAAGATATTTTCTGGTCCAGCGATCTAACGTCAAACACACACACACAGATACACGCACGCACACACACACACACACACACACACACACACACACACACACACACACACACACACACACACACACACACACATATATATATTATATATATATATATATATATAAAATATATATATGGGAGATGCGTGTATTTATATATACACATGTAAACATGGTACGTGTAAGAACATGCGTATATATATAAATATAAATATAAATATAAATATAAATATATATATATATATATATATATATATATATATATATATATATATATATATACAGATACACGCACACATATTTCTGAATGTATATTTGAACACATCTGCTGAAGTATGCGCAGAAACACATATCAATTGACCACTCGAGCTTTATAACCTTTCGGCATTTTTGTACCGCGTAATATAGTAAAAAAAATTAATAAAGTCACTTGGTTCGTTTGCCTTTAAGCAGATCAACAGAAATATATTAATGTGCAACTAAATAATTATGAAGATGAAAACATACAAAACGATATTAAGAGCAAAGGCTTGAACAAATATAGGAATAAATCGTACATAGAAAAGTAAAAAATATTATGTTGCTCAGTGACCTTAAGTTAGGGTTAAAGTAAAACACACTAATAATACACTTTTATTATATATCTCAAATGCCCTTTAGTACACCTGTACGGATGTATTATTATCTAGTTTTGAACTGGAAGTGTTGTTGTTGTTAGTGTTTAGCCTAGATCAGGTCTAATAGAGTTAATTTATGGTCATAAGCTTTCTATCCATGATTGTTCTATCGTGTCTTGTATGAATAACTAAACTGCGCCATGTACCAGTTTTATTGCTGATGCCGTGAAGAGACCAGGTAGAAGTTCCCGATAATATAATTTACATGTAATTTCCTGAGAGGTATGGCGATATATGTTGTGTAGCATCACTGCAGCAACGTGGTCGTAGCAAAACGTTATCGTGCATTTATTTGTACTTCATTTATTATAAAATCCATCAGCTTAAAGTGAGGCTCCTCTCTTCCGTTGAAAACGTGTAATGTAAAGAAAACATATCCATAGTTGTTGCCCGCTGATAAAATCTAGTGTTAGAGAAACATGTCCGAAGTTGCTTCCCTTACTTAATTGGAAGAGAAAGAAATTACATTTGATGCCGAACTACATCATTTTCTTTCAGCGTATTATCAATTTTACTTTAGCATTTTAGTGTTTTATGCCGTATGTATAACTATTTTACCTAAACATTATCACAATGAATGCAATCCCCAAAATAATTTGATTTTGACGGCTAAATCCACCATAGTATTTTTAAGTTGTTGATTGTGATCATTTTAATGCTTTGTTTATATCCATCTCTTTTACAAAAGATTAAGATGTGTGCCGATGAACGTTTTAGCGGCCTCTGATCTTGGTGCCAGGTAAAGGTGCGAAGCCTTTTGTTTGGAGGAAGCTGCATTCCCGATCACAAGATCGTGGTTTCAATTCCATGACCGAAATTGTGTTGTTTATCAAAATTGCAACAAGTTCAGCAGGTGTGTTATGACCTCCGTCACCTGTACACCTTGGAATTTGAGCAACCCGTTGCATGAGTTCGAGGATTCGAGCTCAGGCATGTCCGGGAGTTGATAATGTTGTTGTTGTTATTGATGATGATGATAATGATGATGATGATGATGATGATGATGATGATGATGATGATGATGATGATGATAATGCTGATGCTGCTGATGAGGATGAGGATGATGATGAAACTGATGCTACGAACGGAAGAAAACTTCAAGAGAACACAAACCTGAACCTAATGCATAGAACCGAGTAAATCAAACTCCGCGAAAGTCGTCATAACAGCAGAAACGTTTTAGAGGTCTTCGGACTAAATAACGACATCAACACCTACTACTACAACAAAAATGCACTGTGTCTATCGCTTTACTTCACATTCAGTTCACTTGAAGATATTCACTGTGAGACTGCTGGACGAAAGACGCAGTCTTGGTTAGATTCGTAACATTGAGGTCATGGCTACGAACCCAATGCGTTACATTATTGTATTATTAGTGTATATAAAGATGATAAAAAGGTATTATGTAGTTTTGAATTAGATCGCATTGCACGGTCCAGAGTGATTTGCTCGAGTCTTCAGTCAACAAGTGCTCTGCGATTGGAATTTGATTGGCAGAAAATATGCTATGAAACCCTTTGTAAAAACGTATTAACTATACGTGTAATATATATGTTTATGATGCATCTATGTGCATGATATTCGCTAAAATACACACGTACACACACAGACACACACGGACACATATATATATATATGATAAATAATATATATATATATATATATATATATATGTATAACCTCGTGGATATCGTTGGCGATTTTTTCTTCCTCCGTCTTCCCTTCTTTGGACTGTCCTGTTTCCGACGTAGAGCTCTGCTCAAAACGGTCAAATTTCCCTTCTTTCCTTTCCCGAGCGTCCAGGAACACAATCTGGATCACGTCCTTACTTTGTTGTTGTTTTCTGTTGTTTTTTGTGGTTTTTCTGTTTTGAACTTATATATATATATATATATATATATATATATATATATATATATATATATATATATATAAGGTTTGGAGGTGATGTACAGAAATTATATAGAAAAAAATTAAGGCACTCAGAAATCTGGATGTTTGTACATTTACAGATTTTTATTAATGTCACATATTAAATAAAGCGCTTTTCACCTAGCCGTGTAGGATTTTCAAATTGTTTTTCAAATTGATTTTCAAAAACAATTTGAAAATCCTACACGACTAGGTAAAAAGCGCTTTATTTAACATGTTACATTAATAAAAATCTGTAAATGTACAAACATCCAGATTTCTGAGTACCTTAATTTATATATATATATATATATATATATATATATATATATATATATGTATGTATGTATGTATGTATATATAGATATACATGCATATATCGGTACGGGACGTCACCAACACTGAAAATAACATGAAATATATAATGATACGAGGGAAAAACGAGTGAAATACGTAAGCAACGAGAAAAAATTGAAACTAGGACAAGTAAACACAGAGAAAAGACCCTTCATCAGTTGTCGGCTATCTGTCTACTACTCATTTCGCGCATTCGTCGGCAATATGAGTTTTCAAAGACAGTTGCTCCCATAAATTCTAAAATAAGATTTAGGATTTATGGAGGGTCAAAGTTGGGAACAAAAAAAAATGATAATGGAGACATGCATAGAAACCGAACAAAAACAAGCGTTCGAGGGTCGTTAGTCCAGAACGAAAAGAAAATAGTGAACCCAGGAAAAAACAGGTTTTTTTTAAAGAGAAAAGATAGAAGAGAGAGATAGAAAGAGGTAGAGAGTGAGAAAAACATGTCCATTCTTTTAAATGTACGTGCATAAAAAGAAAGATGGTCACGTGAGGAAAAAGAAAGATGGACGATGGTCATGTGTGAGCAGAAAGAGAGAAAGAGAGAGAGAGAGAGAGAAAGAAAGAGAGAGACAGAGAGAAAGAGAAAGAGGGGAGAGAGACCGATAGAAAACGGCGAAGGAGGGAGGGGAGAAAAAGGGAATTAGAGAAGGATGGAAGACAAAAACTGTATAGAGAAGTGTTTCCCAATCTTTTCACGCCAAATTGCAATATCGCCCACCTATGGGCCAAAAAATGCTCCATCGCCCACGTGTGTAAAAACAACCCCAACACAAAACCCCCTAGGAAAACCCCCCTCGTATCATTTGACACACACACACTATATCGTAGACTCCTTTCCCTGTTAGTGCCGTTTAGACTAAATATGCGGTTGTTTACAAATCTCTTATTGTGGGTTTAGTTTTGCCATTAGTGTGAATAAAATTCTAACGTTAACTCTATATTATGCAGACAGATTAACTTCTGGAAGATTGCGCTTTTTTTTTTTTAAACTGACTTTCATTTTTCCCAAATGAACCATTGATCAGAACTACTGTTGCAAAAATAATTAATGATTATATTATAAAGGAAAAGAATAAAACTTTTTTTAATGAGAACCGTGTGTCTGGTGCAATGCAGCTAGTACAGATACATTCGGTTTCAAACTTGTCAACTTTAGCCTCAAATCTCCTCATCCTGTCACATCCAGTTCAATTCTTTTATTGGAAAGTATAGTTCCAACATGGTTAAAACCAGATTCAACCAAGTATGAGGTAAGGAGGGCAAGCAAAAATAAATAATAATGTATCTATGTATGTTTGCACACAAACACATAACATCCGTAATTGTAAAGCTAAAAGAGAAAGAAATAGGAAAAGTACTCCATGCTGTAAACCACTATATCTACTGCATGATATTTTATCTCTTTTCATGTTTTGTCTTTAATAACTGATACTTTATATGTTAATTGCTAATTGTTGCCAAACGCGTTTTTACTTCTCTGATAAGATATCTTCCAGACGAGAGGCCTGTCTATTAGAAAGGCATTAAATACATACCATACTCCTAAACAAGTTATTTTATTTCTTTTGGCTTCCTGAGAGATTTGGTTTCAAAAAATCTATTTTTCTGATAGTAAGCCATTAACTGAGATAATTAATCTATGTGGTAATTCATTGTAGGTTGCTGCTAAATTCCATGTATGTATCCAATAACGATTTCATATGCCCCAGGAACTTACAAATTGATGGTGTCGTTGGCTTTATAGACACTTCATCACTTCGTAGTTATTCTGGACCATACTAATAGTATTGTCTTATTTATTCGCACATTCATTTCCTTTGTATATAGTATCCCAGTATGACGGGGTTCATTCCAGTGTTCTTTGTTATTATTTCTATTGACCGAAAAAGAACTGCAGTTTTCTCAAAAAGTATTTTTGCCAATGTCTGCGAAAATTACTTTTTTTTATAGATTTTCTGTCTTCTAACTAACCGACAAAGGATATGCATTCTGACTTGGATTTTTCGCTTTTTTAAAAAATATTATCCATTGACTCAGATTTCAGATGATTTGGATGAGCGTGGCTTACTTAACACATTCGTACCTATTTTCCCTCGATAAATTATGTTAAATAACACAACAATGTTTACTTCTCTAGAAAATACTTCACAGCTTTCAGATACTTTGCAATTATACCCAACACGTCTTTTATTTGTTGAAATGCGTGTATTGATCTGTTTTGCCGTATTCATCTATATTGTTTCGCTCCAAAGTTGCTCGTTCTTGAGTTTGAGGGTTCCCTTGGGATTGTGGGTTCACTCTGTTTCTTGTTAATGTATTCTATCGCTATTTGTATTGAACCAGGGTGTGTGAAAAAAGAATGCGATATTAATGAATACTTTTCTTAGTAAAAAAAATTGCTACTTATGGAAGACTATGAAATCTGTAAGAAAAGATATGAGTAAGCATTATATTTTCAGAATGAAGCGAAGTATCAACAGAGAACTATTATATTTGCCCGTCTAAATGAAAGGTAACGAATTTTTATGTGGATAAATGGACCAATATTTCAAGGTCACATGCGGTTTCAAGTCGAAGCAGAAGCTGACATGTGTAGAAAGGATCTGGGGGTGCCTTGTTATTCTCGTGGAGCAATTCCCAACAGAGCAGAGATAAAGTATATTCTAAAATAGCAAATCATAGGGAGAAGAACTCTCTTTCTCTCTTTCACCCTCTCTCTCTCTCTCTCTCTCTCTCTCTCTCTCTCTCTCTATATATATATATATATATATATATATATATATATGTTTACACACACACACACACACACACACACACACACACACACACACACACACACACACACACACACACACACACACACACACACACACACACACACACACATATATATATAAGTAAAATTAACACAATGAGATAAAAATCCAAGGCTGTGAAAGATTTCAGAACATTTATAAAGAAAATGTCTTACAGTTGTTTCCGGGATATTTTATATATCCCTTCATCGGAGACGGTGTGAGAAAATGGTTAAGCAATAGTTATTCTAGAGAAGATATGAAATAGAGAGTGAAATGGAGGAATGAAAACAGACGTGAGATATGCAGGGATATTATATCTGCAGTTCCATTATTTAGGCAGAATGACATACATATAAGTTTCCTGTACCTTGTGTGCAAGTTCCAATAGTATTCAAAATTGGTCATTCCAAGCATAGAGTTTGTAGACTGTGTTATTGAATCGAGGGTTTTTTTGAAGTTAATATAAGTCAACTTATATGTATACCATTCTGCCTAAATAATGAAATTGCAGATATAATATCCCTGCATATCTCACGTCTGTTTTCATTCCATCCACTTCACTCTCTATTTCATATCTTCTCTAGAATAACTATTGCTTAATCATTTTCTCACAACATCTCCAATGAAGGGATATATGAAACATCCCGGAAACAGTTGTAAGGTCTTCTCTTTATAAATGCTCTGAAATCTTTCACAGCCTTGGATTTTTATTTCATCGTGTTAATTTTTTATATATACGCATGCTAATATGACCTTCGCATAATCACCGAGCCTGGAGCTGAACTATAGTATGTCCATAGCACTTACTCAGCATTACCTGACACCTTCGGGTCTTCTTGACACCATTACCTCTCATAACCTATATATATATATATATATATATATATATATATATATATATATATATATATATATATATATATATATATATATATATATATATATATATATATATATATATATATATATACATATGTGTATATATATATATATATATATATATATATATATACATATAGTAAATCCCACTCCCCCCCCCCCAAAAAAAAAAACGAAGGATAAACACAATAAAAAGAACAACGCGTGGACGTGGTACATGTAAAACATAAACAGACGCTCAGGGAAGGAAAGTAAGGTAGTTTTACGTTTCGAGCAAAGCACTTCTTCAGAAATACGAGACAGAGGAAACTCCAAGGGAAAAGGAAGACGGAGGGAAAAATCGCTAACGATTCACATGTGGTTACATTATGTACCCCCACACCTACATATATATACGTAAATGTATAATGATTCCGCTTAGGCGTAGGTCATGATGATACGCAGTCGCTAGAACTCGGTATACTGATCCATTACAGTAAGCCATCATCTTAGTGCAGAACGCAATATCAATTAATAAATATCAAAGATGTGAATATATGCATACACACACACACACACACACACACACACACACACACACACACACACACACACACACACACACACACACACACACACACACACTCACATACACTTGCATACATGCATATGTGTATATAGCACTTGCAGTATGGAAAGCACATATAAACCATACATAAACACAGAAAATTTGATAAGTTCGTTTATCTAATCATTCTGGGACCTAACCTCTGATAGCTGATTAATTTCCTATACAAGTGGATTTAAGTAAAGCTGTTAGGTAGAGCATATACATCTGAGGTATCTAAATATAATCGCTTGCTCTTGTGTGTGTAGGTCAGTCATTCTGGTTATTATCGTCTGTCGTTCATTGACGGCCGGTTCATTTCGCATTTGGTTAAAATTTATGGTAAAACTATTTCTCATTCTTCATTTCTTCTCTCATTTAGGGCTTTATACATATTTGCGTAATCAGAATTTAATAACTTCAGAGGGAATAATCTCTGAACGTATCACCACATAGCAGAAATTAAGGAGAGGGTTTGACACAATCTGCATATGGAGATCGGAGTCATATTAGTAGTACAGCAACCATAGTAGTAGAAGTAGTACTAATGCTGGCATTACTACTACTACTACTACTACTACTACTACTACTACTACTACTACTACTACTACTACTACTATCTCCTTATGCAGTAGCAGCAGCATTAGTTGTAGTAGTAGTGGTAGTAATGGGCATATATATGGTATAGTGGTAGTAGCAGTAAGAAATATATTAAAACTTACAAATTTTAATAACCAGCAAATTGTGGTGATTAAGAGATAAAGCGCAATAGATGCTGGTCAGAGGCAAAGGTTCTAAAAGTAGCAAAACACACAAACACGCTTACAACACACACACACACACACACACACACACCCACACACACACACACACCCACACACACACACACACACGCATACACACAGAGTCCTGTGTTCTGTCCCATTAAGTGGCATCTGGGACATAGTTCCGGGTCGAATAAATATTTGCGATTGGATTTGATGTATGCATGTATGTATGCATGTATGTATGACTTTTTAAAAGTCATATTTAAGTTCTCGATAGAAAACTCAAGCTAGTCGCTAATAAAGAGACACAACGTATTGGATTAAGAGAGTTCCCTGTTTTTGCAAATATGTGGTTGAGTTGGTGTGTTGGTTGAACTGTCGATGCATACACCCAAGTGTGTGCATCTATTGACATAAGGATCTCACATGGAGAATTTTTGGAATATGTTAAAAATCTTACAAATCTTGACTGCGACACTAATAGATTGAATTTCGAGAATCTGCGTCAGTTTCTTTTCCTCTTTCTCTGAGAAAACGCGTATTTCTAGGTTTTTGTGCAAATTTTTGGGTACATAACCTAATGTGCTGTAAGTTCCATATCAATCACCATAACTGCTCTATTTTTCGTGGATGACTCTTTGTTTCCTATCCTACAGAAAAATATCAGGCCTGTTATGTTTGGTCCAAATTAATGTTTTTATTGGGTTTGATCCACCAGTATTCCTTATTTTTAAAAGTGTGAATACCTGCTGGTTCTGACAAGCCTTTGATATATAGGCGTACGCTAGGGCAGTACTACCTGTGGAGAGCATTGTAAATAGTTTTTGTAAACTATATCATACCTCAGGTAGCATCTGTGGCAGATGCTGCCAATGTAGATATCTTCCACACTGGTATAGAAGAGCCAGCATTTTTTTTTTTATCTCAACGTAGAAGTTTGGCGGGTTATTTGTTCGTCTTGTTGATCAGGTGTTTAGTAGTTATCTCTTGTTCCTGCATGGCAATAACTTCTTCCTCTAGGTGGGATGTAATGTATCTATTGCAGGTTCAGGAAAGGCTACTCTTCCTGTCAATGCTGTTGTTGCTCTCTAGCTAACAGGATATGTACCCATGAATTACTTTTTGCTGGTATGATGTCTGCTTCTCCCTCAAGCTTCTGCTTAGTTAGGCCAGTTCAGCCTCCTTTAGGTCGCACAATAGATCTCCAACTCTGAATGTGTTGTCGCTCTCACGTTTAAGTATATATGACATGTAACATGTACTCATCTCCTTTACTGTTCAGCAGGTGTTGTCTGAGTGAAACAACACGACATTCAAAGGCTGTTTGAACTGATCTTATACATCTACTGCCATCATTTCCTCTCATAAATTCTATCGGTGTCACTGTTAATGAGAAAGCTGTCAGTAGTAGTCAGCACCTTTCTGGTTTCTAGCTTCGTATCCCATCGAGTATTCACTCCAATATCCCAAACGCTGGCACTAGCACTGGCACTGCAAAAACATTGTGAGATATGGCCTTGTTAAATGCAGACAGTAGACGGACAATTCGACGACAGACAGTTGGCCGACAGACAATTGGCCAACAGACAACTTACAAACAGAAAGGTGCAGAGTCCTTAGACAGCACCAACGTATGCAACATTTTCATCGATTGTGAGATAGTTGTACCTTTCATCATTAGAAATAGGGGAAATGGTTAAGCCGCTTATATACATGTTCTCTGCCTGGTCGACAACCTTTCGTCGGTTAATTATTACGCGTGAACATTTATAATGCCCAAACTTCATTTTTATGTCCCTTGAGAATGTTGCGACTAGTTCTACTTCATGCATGTGTGTATGTATGTATGTATGTATGTATGTATGTACGTACGTATGTATGTATGTATGTATGTATGTAGGTCACTCTTCAATTTTATTTCAAGATTTCTTGCCAATAGAGAAAGAGCCGAGTTCTAACCTAGATCCAAAGCTCCTTCATTGGAAATTCAACATCATCAACAGGGTATTTTTTGTTTGTATGTACGCATGTATATGTGAAGATTTGTATGTTTTGCTTTATGTATGTACTCTCACGCATATAGTTGCATATCTAGACATGCTTATATATATTTAAATTTTATGTATGTATGTAGGTAAGTAGGTAGATAGGTACGTACGTACGTACGTACGTATGTACGTATGCATGCACATATATATATGTATATATATATATATATATATATATATATATATATATGTATATATATATATATATATATATATATATATATATAATATCTGTATGTAGACCTATATTATAACTGAAAGACACCGATACCGATTTCCAGTACTCAGTTTAACTGGTTTTTCTATCGTTAGTAGGTAAACCACACCTCGGGTTCTTTAGAAATATCCACTGTTAAGTATTTTTTAAAATATGAAATGTAGTTTTGGAAAAACGCTTATATTTATGGTCTTCTGTTTGAAAACGTTTGTGAACGAAACGCGCGAAAACAGGTGCTTCAAGCTTGCGCTTTTGAATTTCTTTTCATATAAATGTCATAAACTCCATTACAGGCGAAGTCATGAAATTGCGTTTATTTTTCGAACTTTCATTTCGTATTTCAAAAAATATTCAGACAGTTGATATAATGTATTAGAGATTACTTTACATGCGTATTGAGTCCTGTAATTTATTGTATCTGGTGAGTCAACAGATTTACACAGACAGACACACACACACAGAGACACACACAGACACAGACACACACACACACACACACACACACACACACGCACACACACACACACACACACACGCACACACACACACGCACACACGCACAGCACACTCATACACATACACAAACATATACACTCACAGATACATATGCACATACGTATAGAGGGGCACAGTAAAATGCAACACGTAACGGAACATCGGTATAGTGTGGTCTTATGTATGTATGTATGTATGTATGTGTGTATGCCTCTCTCTCTTTCTATATATATATATATATACATATATATATGTGTGTGTGTGTGTGTGTGTATGTGTATATGTATATATATATATATATATATATATATATATATATATATATATATATAGGTATATATATAGGTATATTTATATATATATACATACAAACATGCATATATATGTGTATATATATATATATATATATATATATATATATATATATATATATATATATATATATATATGTACATATGTATGTATATATCAGGTCATTAAAAATGAAATGTCTGATTTTGAACTGAAAGTTTGTTTTATTTTATATCAGCAAAAAGCAATGCAGTTAATCAAAATACGCACCTATATTATCAACACAATTTTGTCATTTTATCGGTAGCATATTTAAGCCGGCAGCGAAAAATTTTGTAGAGCAAGAGGTAATGAAATCACGAAAGGCTGTTTTTGCATCTTCTTCAGATTTGAAGTTTTTTTCCAAGGATATCAGATCGAACTGCAAAGCCAACACCAGCCTCTCTGCGCTCCTCCTTGTACCTCCCCTTCCAAAAAAAGGTGTGCAGCTATATCAATGTTATAACGGTTCAGCTCACCCAGAGACAAACCGGAACAAGATGTCTGATGCCAATATGAGTCGCAGGCTCAAAGATGTGGGAGCGCCATGATCTCTAGCACAAACCAACGATCTCCCAAATGTCTCATGCCATTCCCTGTATATATGGTTTTATATCAGAGTGACCTTCTCCTAGAGACATGCTTCAACAGAAGCTGAGGGGTGCCGCACTCCTAGTGGTCATTCAGCACGCTGCGCACCATCCCGGAATATCTGCTAGGTAGCTGTGGAGCCCGCACTAAGTTCATTCGACCTTTCAACGGGTCTTGTTTTTAATCCTCCTCCCCATGATAGCCTGGTGGGGGTGCCAGTTTAGTCACATACATACATGCATACATACATACATACATACATACATACAGATATACATAGTACATACATACATAATACATACATACATTCATACATACATATATATATAAAGTTTTCACTTGTGTGCATGAATGTCCTTGCATATTCTCATAAGTTCAACTTATTTTCAATACAGTAATCCCCCGACTATCGTGGGCCGTATGTTCCAAAATCCCAGCGATAGGTGAAAATCCGCGAAATAGAAACAGTACTGTACTCTATATATTTTATAATTATTTTTGTAATTTGTATATATTTATTTTATTATAAATGCAGAACACCACACACTCGCATCCCAAGTTTCATTTTCAATACAGTATGTGCGATTCTTTGTTTACTCATCTACGGTACACTATGTATTTTCTTTTAATATATTTTAATTAATGTGTACAGTGCAGTACTGTACTGTATTCATGTTTATTAACTTTTAGGCGTGAAAATGCTTATCTTACTACGGAAATAATTAAAATCTAAAAAAAACTATAAATACTTCTCTGCCTCAGAAGCCCGTGATATAAATTTACATATATTAGCCAGAATAATCCGCGAAGTACTGAGAGCACGATAGGGGAACCGCGATATGGTGCGTGATTACTGTACTGTATACATGTATTCATTGAGGTGGAAGCTGAAGATATTTTATATAAATGCAATGAGAAAGACCAAGTCTATCGACGCTAAGAAAACCCTAGGAATTTTATTAAGGAGATATAATTTCAGCTAGCTGGAACCATATGAGAAAACAAAACGTTGAAGACTTGGTGTCTGCTGGAAAACTGAAAAGGAGAAGCCTCAAAAAAGCCAAGGAGAGAAAATACTCGATGGCATTGCCAAGAGGCTACAGAAAGAATGAGAAACTCTATAGGTTGCGTTTGTGTGAGTGTGTGTGTGTTGCGGAGAGGGTGGGTGGAGCTTCATTTTAGACGATGCTGGCATTTATGAGGACATTAGAGGAAGGATAAAACACCACCATCGCCAGTATCAGCAACATCAGTAACACCAACACCACCAACATCATCTTCATCATACAATGTCTTAGCTGCAACAGGAACTACTACTACTACCACCACCACCACCAACAACAACATACCACCAAAACCACCACCACCACCACCACCACCACCACTAACACCACCACCACTACCACCACCACCACCACTACTACTACTGCTGCTGTTGCGGCTACTTCTACCGCTATTGCTGCTGCTACTAATACAGCTGCTGCCGCTGCCACTTCCTCTGCTGCCGCGCTGCTACTGCTGTTACTACTATTGCTACTGCAACTATTACTACTAATGCTGGCATTACTGCTACTACTACTACTACTACTACTACTACTACTACTATTACAGATGCTGGCGATATCGCTGAATATGTTTTGCCGGAAAGTATGAGAGGGAATATAGTTGCAACATGAATACGTTATTTACACAGGGAAGAGAGAGGTACGTCATAAAGTATCTAAAAAGAAAGAAAAAAAGAAAACAACTCTTTCATATTACTGTTTATGCGTATTGGCATTGGATTATATTGACAAAAAATAGCAAATCCTTGGAATCATAAACAAGTGGAAAACAGAAAGAGTATGAAAACACCGAAGAAAACAAAAATAAACTTAAAAGTGGATGTTGGTGAAATGGGGAAACGAAGGTCATATTGCGGAGCAAAGATAGAAAAGCTGGAAATACACAAGTATGTGTGGCACTCCGTCGGTTACGACGACGAGGGCTCTAGTTGATCCGATGAACGGAACAGCTTACTCGTGAAATTAACGCGCAAGTGGCTGATCACTCCACAGAAAGGTGTACCCTTAACGTAGTTCTCGTAGAGATTCAGCGTGACTCAGAGTGTGACAAGGCTGGCCCTTTGAAATATAGGTACAGCAGAAACAGGAAGAAAAAGTGAGAGAAAGTTGTGGTGAAAGAGTGTACAGCAGGATTCGCCACCAACCTCTGCCGGAGCCTCGTGGAGCTTTTAGGTGCTTTCGCTCAAAAAACACAACGTCCGGTCTGGGAACTGAAACCGCGATCCCACGACCGCGTGTCCGCTGTCCTAACCACTCGGCCATTGCGCCTCCACAGTATTTATATATACAAGATGCGATGGGTAAATCGTTACTATATTATATTTTTAATTTCATGCATGCGCATAGTTTATTTTCGATTTCGTCAACCACACAGTATATTAAGGTCAGTTTGGCACCGTCAGTGAGAAAAACAGCGTCATGACTCAGTTCACTCTGACAGAAATTTGTAAACGACACGCTGCGCTACTTGGCATTCGCGCCAGAATCTCCGATACGAACTGATGGTGAACATACTGAACAACCATTGGCTTGCCGTGTCCTCAAAACATGTACTGAGAGTGATAAAAATCAAACATCCAATCAACATCATAGTGTTTGGAGTAATCACCATTGATGTCAACGTTATACATCCATTCAGCTTCTCAAACGGCCTCAGATTCAACAAGGAGGCCTACATCAAGTGCCTGGAAAAAGTAGTGCTGTTCTGGGTCAAGAGGTTGGCTGCTGGAAGGACCTATATCCGGCAACAGGACTCTGCAGCATGCCACAGAAGCAGGAGAACCCACTCATGACTGTCACACAATTTCTGCGACCATATCACCCATAAAATCTAGTCACCCAACTCCCCAGACAGATACACCTTTCATTATTATATGTGGACCGCAGGATTAAGGCAAGGATTATGACAGCATCTACCAATATAAACAAGAAAACCGTCCAGAAGTTTTACAGAAGATTCCGAATACGTCTGCAGGCTGTGGTTGAAAACAATGGCGATTTTATTGAATAAATTTACTCTTTTATATTTCCAGATTTTTTATGTAATTTTAGTAAATATATCTGTTAAAATGTGATGTCAGTTACGTTTTGCGTAATGTATATATGCGTTTTGCTCCATTTATTGTTATTATTCGTATCTACTCAAAATGCATCGCTTTAACTTGGAATCTCTACCTATAAAACGGTTGTGATATCCTGTTTTCTTTGTGTGATTTTTGCTACCCATGGTAACTATAAACATATTTACGTTGTCAAGGTTTTTTTAAACTGAGATAATATTAATATATATATAAACTAATATATGTATATATGTATATTTGAAGTTAAGCAACAAAAGTTCAATAGGTTATAGCAGTACGTACGTTTCGTACAAGCTCCATTTATTCATGTAGTGAGAACATTACAGAAAATACAATGAAAATGTACTCCTCAGCTGCATAAAGGAATTTCATTTTAGAAAGTCATTTTGCAAAAAATAAGAGTAAGAGAAGAAAACACATCTCGACTATGCTGCTGCTTCACAGACAAAAATGAAATTCCTTTATGCAGCTGAGGAGTACATTTTCATTGTATTTTCTGTAGTGTTCTCACTACATGAATAAAT
>NC_142930.1:134464256-134534256 GCF_046866305.1 Octopus bimaculoides
ACACATCTGCTAAATGCGTTGTCTCATGATATTTTCTTTCATCTGTTCTATATATATATATATATATATATATATATATATATATGTGTGTGTGTGTGTGTGTGTTGAGTCATCCAATAAATAATGTGTTTATTTATACTTTTTTATTTTTCAAACTTAAGATAAAATATACTCTTCTTCATTTTCTACAGTGCTCTTCAATCTATCTGGTAGACTTGCAAGGCCCCTCTTCTAAATTTCACTTGTCCGTGACAAAAAAATTTCCTCTAGTACTGTTATGACCTCGTCTACAGATTTCATACTTTTTTCCGTCCAAATGATTTTAAACACTGCGGAATAAATGATAGTCAGACGGGCCAATGTCCGGCGAAGATGGTGGGTGGGGCACCATTTACCATTCACACTGCTCCAGCCTTTCGAATCTCATCCTCGCAGTATGTGGTTGAGCATCATCCTGATGGAAGAACACCTTTCGTCTTGAAACCAAAGATGGTCGTTTTTCTTCTAGCGCTGACTTAAGCCGCTCAAGCTCCTCGAAGTAGATCTCTTTTGTTATCGTTTGGTTTGGGTTTAAAAGTTCAAAGTGGACTAAACCTTTCATATCCCACCAAACAGATAACAACACTTTACGTGGGCGAAGACCTTCTTTATCATGTGGTTCTGGTTTTTCTCATTTCCCTACCTAATATTTTCGGTCCTTCGCATTTTTATAGAGAACTCATTGTTCGTCACCAGTCACTATTCTGTTCAAAAAAGGTTCATTTATGAGATGTGATTGCAAAGACGAGCACACATTCACTCTCTACACGCGATTTGACTAGGAAAGTTTGTGAGGCACTCATTGACCCAATTTCCTGAATTGTCCGATGGCACGCTGGTGTCAATTAATGGTTGAACGACCAAATCCAAACCTCTCTGCTAGCACGTCAGCAGTTACGACGGGATTTTGTCCTACCATGGTTTGCACGATGTCCTAATCGGAGTCTACAGATCTTTCAGAACGAGGCTCGTCTTCTAGACTGTTGTTTCCGGCTCAGAATTTCTGGAAGCACCATTGACACTGGTTTATGCTGTCCGTTCCTCATATACTTCATTCTTATTTTTCGTACTTTACGTTGCGTTGCTGCTTGCAGAACTTATACAAGCAAAATATGCCGAATTTGCTACGTTTTAATTTCCATTATACCTCTGAAAAAATAACTGTTAAAATCGAACTGCACTCTTCAACACTTACACTAAGAATAAGGACAGAGTAAAATTACTACTTGCTTTTATAGCAAGTAGATGCAGGTACTTTATCCTGTCTCCCTCCGACTTTTAGCTCATGCAATTGAAAAAAGAAAACACACTATTTATGGGATAACAAAATAGGCGAAGTAGGCAGATCAATATGTAGTTTGTTTTAAGTACATGAAATACAAAATATGTATATACATAATCATATAAAAAGGTCCAACTTACACAGATTAGAAATGATATAGAGAATTAAAGGGCTAAAATGGATCTTTTTATAGGTATACAAATAAAATCTTTTTTTGTATTTCATGTATTTAATAGTGATTATGTATTCATCTGTCTAATTCACTTATCCCTACTTTTACCTCTATACCGCCCAAGTTTAAATATCTTAAGCAGTACTAAGTGTATTTCATACGGAGAATATTAGGATCTGATCTATGATATATGTGTGTGTGTGTGTGTGTATAAATGTACTCACACACACACACACACACACACACACACACACACACACACACACACACACACACACATGAATATATGCACAAACCTAAAGATAGAGATAAATACGACTACCGGTTTAATGTTCGCGTGGCGTCCCTTGACAATAGATTTACATGAACGAACCATTATCTAAAATATATGGTGACCCGCTAAAAGGTATGCCAATGCTTTTACTTTTTTGTTTTCTTTAAATACTGTTAAGGAATAATATGAAACAAATCGAAATGAAAAAAATTATCTACCAATAAAAAAGTAAACCAAATGAAATGCAAAATGAGGGGAAAATACACATTGAATAATGGCTAACAAAAAGAAATTATAAATAATCTAGACTGATTTAAAAACAATTCTTTGTTTTTTCTACAATAGATGAGTAAATTCATGAATAAATTAAGATAAAACAATAATATAAAATGCTCCTAGTGGATTAGGAGAAAACATTAAAAATCTGTAAACGGAAGTCAAAAGGACTTTTGCCTATATTTTTTTTCTTTGTTGCAGACAACATTGCTCTATCGAAATTGTTGAGAAATGTGAATAATTTCCAAAACATTCTTTCACCACCTCCATCTCTGTTTGTCTACCTCCTTTTCTGTTTGTCTGCTTCCTTTTTCTGTTTGTCTGGTCGTCTGCCTACTTGCCCCCCTCTCTCTCAGTGTTTCTATTTCTTTCTCTATTTCTCTCCTCCCTCCCTTTATCTATCTCCATCTATCTACCTCATGTCTACCTATCTATCTATCTATCTATCTATCTATCTATCTATCTATCTATCTATCTATCTATCTATCTATCTATCTATCTACCTATCGGCTTGTTTATCTGTCTATCTCTCTGCTTGTCTATCAATGTGTCTGCTTTCAGGCATATTCATCTATTATGATTACATCCACGTCGCAATCATCATCATCATCATCATCATCATCATCATCATCGTCGTTGTCGTCGTCGTCGTCGTCGTCATCATCATCGTCATCATCATCTTCATCATCATCATCATCATTGCCCGCTTCGTCGTCGTTCTCGTCCTTGTCATCGTTGTCTTTGTCATCGTTGTCATTGTCATCGTTGTCACCGACGTCTGTTAATTTGTTAATCTGCGGCTTAATTACAGAAATATAATTCGCTCACCAAGCTCTACATCCAGTTCAATTCAGAAGCAATGACCTGTATTTAATTTAAATTCATGTCCTCCTCCCACTCGCACTGTATCTAACAGGAAGAAGGAGATAGTGTGCCTGCCACTGAAAAGTGAAAAGAAAATGAGCATGACAATGCACTGACAAATCATCTCTCTTGATTTAGCAAAAATATTTTGTTGGGGACTCAGCGTTAATCATAATGTAATTAGAATGTCATGTTTGGTTAAAGTTACTGCAAATACAAAAATATTAATCAGCTTTGAAAACAATAGAGAAGAAGCAATTGCTATGATCATCGGTACTCTGTCGATTATGACGATAAGGATTCCAGTTGATCCGTTCAACAGAACAGCCTGCTCGTGAAATTAACGTGCAAGTAGATGAGCACTACACAGATACGTGTACACTTAACGTAGTTCTCAGGGAGATTCAGCGTGACAAAGAATATGACAATGCTGGCCCTTTGAAACACAGGTACTGCTCATTTTTCCAGGCTGAGTGGACCGGAGCAATGTGAAATAAAGTGTCTTGCTTGAGAACATAACGCGCCGCTGTGAGTTGAACTCACGACCTTGCGATCGTGAGCCGAATGCCCTAACCACTAAGCCACACGCCTTCACAATGATCACTATAAATTCCACAATCAACCAATAAATTATCATGGACTCCAATCAATAGGGGCAAAGAGCCAATAGGTGATTTTACGAATGAAATACTTTCAGTTATGGGTGATATGTGGTTTTCATTGCAGTAATGAACTCATAATAAATTTACTACCAGTACAAATCCTACAAAATACAGACGGCCTTACAAACGTACTAGATACTCATATCTGTCCAAATTTACCTATACATAGATAGTCAAATAGATTAAAACTAGTATCAAAATACTGAAATGTATATAGGGATACTAAAGTACTGTATTGCAAATATCGATTCATGTACTTCAGCAGATTGATATAAACGCTTAGATATACACCAATATAATATAATACAAAAATACTTATATAGTATATAGGCATAAAACAAAGAGCTTAATGGACTCGATGGCCAAAAGTTTCGCTTGTATTTTACAAAGTCTGCTCTATGCCAAAGACACAAATAAAATGTTGTAAATGGAAATCCACGTACAAAACTAATTTATACAGAAAAATGTTTAGATATACGCTAATTTAAAACATGTATGTATATATAAAAAAACAACAAAAATATTTATATGCACAAAACAAACAGCTAAGCAGACTGGTTAAGTGAAATTGTATATGTTAGTTACGTAACCTGCACCATGCCGAATACAAAAGTAAAGTGTGCATTCACTCAGAACACAGCTTTTATAGGAACACTTAGATACAATGGTATAAATATGTATTTAAATAGAGAAACATTTAGATTGACATGAAACTCACGACTCAGTTTATTCGTTGAGCGAAAGTTAGATAGATTGGTTATAAAGCTTGATTAGGAACTTCCTGCTTCAAAGTTGGCAGCGATCGAATTAAAATTCTCATTTCTTTATATAGTCACCATCATTGCTGGAAAAGAATGTCATTATTCTTCGCAAGACCTGGTGTCAATTAGATTAGAAATATAACTTGTTTTCACTGCATAAAGTTTGTAGGGAGAAAGATTTCGCCATACCGATAGTTTTTAGACACCCACCAATACATATGAAGCCTAACTAGATCAAGGGATGTGTTTATGAATATATATATAAATATATATATATATATATATATATATATATATATATATATATATATATATATATATATATATATATATATATATATGTGTGTGTGTGTGTGTGTGTGTGTGTGTGTGTGTTAGTATCTATGTATATATATGTTTGTGTGAGAACGGCAGCTAAGTATTAGTGGGTGAAAATATAAAAGGCTTTCGATTGTACCAAATTGATCAGCCTGCTGGGTTCTTCAACCCATCCCTATGATGTATTGCATGAGATAGAGGTTGTTGTGGATAAATTTGTTTGGACTGGTGCAAGTTTGCGCATCACCAATCAATCCCTCAACAACAAGCGCCAACTTCCTTAAAACATTGGCCAAAATTTTAAAATCTGTATTTAACAGAATCGAGTTTTTTTAATTGTGGGCATTATATTATTTACGGGTGTTTGAGCCGTTCGTTGTACCTGTGGTGTTGTGATGGTGATGATGGTGTTTGTAATGATCTTTTTGTTGGAAATGGTGTTGGTATATCGTTGAGAGGTTCTGTCTGTCCGATTCTCTCTGACTTTTTGTTGATGTTTTTTTTTCCTTGTTCATTATCAGTTACCATTCTTCGGCAGTGTTTTCTTTATTTTTGCTGCTGTTGCTGCCACTATTGGTATTTTCTGTGACGTAAATACTGTTGCAGTTGCTTTGGTGGTTGTTGAAATTGTCATTTCAACTGTTGTTCTTGTGAGTATGTTCTATTGTTGGTGCCGATTTTGATTTTCTGGTTGTTGCTGCTGTGATGGTATGTTCCGGCAAAAGTAGTGGTTTCTTTCTGTTTTCTTTGTTTTTCTTCTGGGTTAAATGTCTGAAGGTGGTTTTGTGTTACCACGCAAGTGACATATTTGCTTTCTGCACTCAACGGTCACATATAGTTATGAGCCGTTTGGCAGAAGGCGGTGAGCTGGCAGAAACGTTAGCACGCCGGGCGAAATGCTTAGCGGTATTCCGTCTGCCGTTACGTTCTGAGTTCAAATTCCGCCGAAGTCGATTCTGCCTTTCATCCTTTTGGGGTCGATAGATTAAGTACCAGTCATGCACTGGGGTCGATGTAATCGACTGAATTCCTTTGTCCGTGTTTATCCCTTCTATGTTTAGCCCCTTGTGGGCAATACAGAAATAAGAATGACAACGTCTGGTACAATTTCGGAGCATGTTTTCGTTTTCATGCATTCTGGTGTATACATAATTGTTTCAGACTTTGTTTCCTCTTGGGCAGAGAACATGTGCCTTACCTGTTTCAATTCGTTCGCGGAGACATTCTGCATTCTGCGAGCAACATTTCTTGTGATGATGACGGTGGTGGTGGAAATCGTTTGCGTGCTGTTCGGATTAAATGTTTGTTCAAGCGTCCGTTCTAGGGTCTGTTATTGCTTTTATGTTGATATTTAGTTCTTTTTCATTTGCCTTGCTGCTGTTGTTTTGTTGTTGTTGTTGTTGTTGTTGTTTCATTCGGCAATGGTATGACAGAGATGGTAGTAGTGGTGGTGCTGGTTTGAGATAACGGTGATAAAGCTCTATCGAAATTTTCGTTTTTTTTCTCCTTGGTGTGTTGAAATTTTCGATTTCTTTCACCTTGGTGTTTGTCAAAAAAATCAATGCCATATTTCATTTGCTTTTCAAATGTGATAGATTTTGAAATAGAAATATACCAAACCCCGAAGGGCTGAAATTGAGTGACACCAACATCATAAACATTTCTTAGCTAATAAAAATATGGTACATGAATACAATAAACCCTTCGAAACAACAAAAATTTAACAAATATCTGTGGATATCTGTATTTGGACCAATCGTCTTTTCTTTCCATGTACAAATAATAATAATAATAATAATAATAATAATAATAATAATAATAATAATAATAATAATATAGAAAGGATTGAGGTAACTCCTCCTGAAGATATAGAGTCAAAATTAAAAGAAGAGTGCCATTTGCTATCTTGTGAACAATATTTCGACATCTTGCGTGTCTTCCACTGGTTCAAAAAATAAATTTGTCAATCTACTTCATTTTGGCTAATATAGAAAGTATTGAGGTAACTCCTCCTGAAGATATAGAGTCAAAATTAAAAGAAGAGTGCCATTTGCTATCTTGTGAACAATATTTCGACATCTCGCGTGTCTTCCACTGGTTCAAAAAATAAATTTGTCAATCTACTTCATTTTGGTTAATATAGAAAGGATTGAGGTAACTCCTCCTGAAGATATAGAGTCAAAATTAAAAAAAGAGTGCCATTTGCTATCTTGTGAACAATATTTCGACATCTCGCGTGTCTTCCACTGGTTCAAAAAATAAATTTGTCAATCTACTTCATTTTGGTTAATATAGAAAGGATTGGGGTTTGAATAATTCACCTTTGGAGTAGATAGTAATCCATACAGTGATGGCGTCACAAAATCCACCACGCAAACAACTTCTATGAGTGAAATGCCTGACAGCGTAAACGGGCCAGGAGCCAATTGCGAAGGTTCTTTCATAGCAGGTGATCCATTGAGCAACATGTTATGCGCGGTTGTCAGCTTGTGATTGTTAGCACACTAGAATTGGAGAAAAACATTTGATTTTCAAATCCATGTCTTTCCACTTATGTTTGAAGACATTCTCGATTGGTAGAGTGTAAATCCAAGGTTTGTATTCATGAGACCCGGCTGTTTATCTCAACAATGCACTTGTAGACGACACTTTTCTTCTCAAAATTTCCATTTAGAAGGCAGGTTCTAGATGTCCTGAAGTCGAACTTATAAAAGCCATTGACTGAGGGGTACGCGGACTCCTTGTGCGTTGGATAGGGATCCGTCAGCGTTAGTGGGCTCGGCGGGTCAGATGCATCTCCTTTCTAGAAGATTAATGCACAATGCGGATAGAGACTTCAATAGGAGATGTGCTCTGGCAGGTAATATTATTACTATCTTTGCGGTCGAGGTGATTGTAGTAATACTTGGATGTATAAGTGCGGCTATGGATTTGCGAATATTTCATATATACTCTTTTACTTTTTTATTCTCTTACGTGTTTCAGTCATTTGACCGCGGCCATGCTGGAGCACCGCCTTTAGTCGCGCAAATCGACCCCAGAACTTATTCTTTGTATATATATATATATATATATATATATATATATATATATATATATATATATATATATATATATATATATGTATGTATATATATACATACATACACATACAAATATACATATATAAATAAAAATCGACGAACAAACGGAAAAATACCAAGAACGGGAGGACGTGGTACATGTAAAGTATTAGCAGACGCTCAGGGACGGAAAGAAAGATGGTATAACGTTTCGAGAAAAGTTGTTCTTCAGAAACAGAGGAAAGTCCAATAGAAAAGGAAGACGGAGGAAAAATATCGGTAACGATTCACGTATGGTTACATTTTGAAAAACATATGTACACACACACACACATATATATATATATATATTCACACAGAAACACCGACACATACAGACACACAGAAACACAGACGCATATGGAATAGAACGTGCGCGTGTACACACTTATATATCTATTTACATATATATATATAAATCTCACACAAGCTTATATATATATATATATATATCTATATATATATATATATATATATCTGTAAAATATCTCAAATATGTATAATATCACAAATATTAATGAAATGTAGGAAATAGCTATTTTTTTTGAATGGATAACAAAGAGATACAGCAGTAATATTATACAAAACCTGAGGCTTTATAGTTTTCATGTTTTTGAGATTTCAATTATTTCACGATAATTTCCTCTACATTCGTGTCTTATATATACGCCGAAAAACAAGTTGCTTTACATTCAGAATTTTATGTAACAGAAAAACGTTATCATTTCAATTAAATGATGTGTACGTATTTCCCCATTGACAAATCGGCATCGTTATATAATATAAATTATATTATGTAAAAATGGTTTACTTTCATACTCGCTCACATGCATATATTTATACATACACACACATAAATATAACTATACATGTATTTATATATATAAGCGTGTGTGTGTATGTGTGTGTGTAAGCAGACATACGACCGTGCAATCTTTCATTGACTTAAACTCACTCGCTCAAATGGATGAGCGCACGTCGTGGCGCTCTATGCATCCGCAAATTTCCCGACTACAAAGTTAATGCAACTTTTACCAGCAACGTATCTTCAATAAAGTACTCAAAATGTACTGATGCATGAGTACACAGGCATCTGCATGAGTTGAAAGACGTATAAAAACAGGGAGTCTTCTGTACAGTTTTGTAGCGCAAAATCTTAAGTAATTTAAACTTATCTTACTTATAAATTGATCCCGCTAGGAGGCATGATGTAATTAGGAGCACGATAATATCCACGCTTACAAATGTCGTTTACTATGTTATTCTTGATTATCATGTAATTTGAAATGAAATGGAATAGCTGCAATTTAATTAAATAATTTTATATTTTAAGTGTTTTGTTTTTGATAATGTGAATTTGGAGTGACAATGTGTGAATCGTGTAAATATTCCATATCTCTTAGGAAAACAAATCTGTTCAATAGTCTCAAATTTCTCAAATAGTAAAAGAGAGATATAATTATTAAAATCAAATAACCTTTCAAGTTGATCAATAACGGAACTGAAAAAGCGAAACAAATTGATGCTGTGGAATCTCATATTAGCTTGAAAAATATCATGGTGTATGCACCAACTCTCAATGTAAAGGACAGCGAAATCTATGGTAATTATCATCAAATCCGCCATCTATGTTTTTGAGGTCAAAAGATGAGAATTTCATTGAAAAAAATCCAGTCGTTGAAGGAAAATATCAAGCAAAAAATTGTAGCTCACGCAAATTTACATACGAAATCTTGGGAGATATACCAGAAAATATAACTGACATAACCTTGACGTATGCTTGTATTTAATAAACGTTTCTGAAATGTATGTCAAAGAGGACCCAAATTTCAATATTAATTATTTTCCCGGTCATAAATCTTAATACATTATTTCAACATGCAAAGTTTGCCGAGAACCTATTGACCAGAATGATAAAACTTTTGGTAAGGAAATTACACTAAAATATAAGGAAACAATGCAGCCATTCACAAGGAGAATAACTATGAAAAAGAAATATTTATAGCCATGCGATCTAAAGTTTCCTGAAAATTACCGCATATTAGTTATCAATAGTGTAGCAATTCAACAATGGAACTACAAGTATAAATACAAAAATTGCAATTTTCAGGCAATATGAGTAGAAGACTATGCATGGATTTGTTAGTAGAAAGCTCCATGTTGATAAGAACATCGCTCATCAAAGCAGTTTATCATGGACGAATAGCCGGACTACTGCCTCTCACTTTGAAGGATATGCGTTTGCAATCCAGGAACAGGAAATATCAACCAGGTACCTGATGCACAAAAGAGATAGAGATGCAGGAAAAGCCGTAAAATGTGACAGCCGATGCAGACTTTGTGGAGTTCATACTGAAGATATCACCCACATCATAAGCAGTTGTCCAAAATGTCATCATGGTATCATCTACCTATGAGACATGATGTTGTAGCTAGGACACTCTATAATGTAATCCGTCGGAAAGGTAATCCCGAGGTCAAAGTAATAAAACCCACAATATGGTAGAAGCCATAGCCAATCATAATAAAAAGGAATACTGGTTGAATGTCACAGTGAAGGCCTCAATAAAATGTAAGACCCGGTATAATGATGTGGCAGAAAGAAAAGAAACTGTGCACATTTGTGGAAATTAGCTGCCCAGCGAATGTTAATATAAGACTGAAGATCAGTGAAAAAGAGATAACCTATGCTGAACTGTTAAGAAACATGCAGTTACTCTATCCAGATTACAAGTTCAGGTTTATACCTGTAATTATTGGGGATCTGGGATATGTAACACGCTGCCTAAATACCGATCTTGATAAATTAGGCTTCTCAAAGGCAGAAAGGAGAACGCTGATTCGAAGGCTACAGAACCAATCCATCAGTGAAACTGTAAAAATCTGTAAAACTTCCCAGAAGTTTATCATTTAAATATATATGAGCAAGTCTAGATATGCAAATTTTTGGTCTGGCAGAATTTTAGAGCGTCAAACGGTGATATATCTATTCTATTTGAATTGTTTGGTGAAAGCTTTTAAATGTTGCATAGCTTTCCTCGTGATATTTGTTCTGACATTCTTTTATTTTTACTTCTTCATATATGTTTGCCTCTCACACTGTGCTTTCTATGCATTCTTATGGAACCCCTTGCGCGTTAACACGAGATCTCCTAACGACAATGTAAACTTCATGTAATCAAGGTGATTTTGCCTGAAGAGTAGCACCAGTAAACCACCATTGTTCTCGAAAGGATTATATATATATATATATATATATATATATATATATCTTACAGACCGCTTGAAGCTCATTAACTTCCTACACCTTGATCCTTGGCTCTTACCTTTTCACACACACATATATGTATGTGTATATATATATATATATATATATATATATATATGCTCTCACATGTAGGCATACTAGCAAATTGCACATGCATTCAAGCACTTACATGCGCACGCGCACACACATAAGTACACACACACACACGCACTTATATATATAGATGCATATACACATGCATGTGCATGTATAAATCCTTACTTAATCTGGTAAGATCAAAATATTAAGTCTGAAAAGAAATAGTTGTGACACAATGCAACGACATAAATATCTGGTATTTAATTGTAATTGCTTTAGACTTTACCATTGTCTACCTCTGATGCATACTACTTTCCCTATAGCTCCAAATCCATTACAATCTCTCTTTATATATATCCTTATGATTGTTTTATCGAATGCCGTATACTTCTGATAAGAAACGAAGCAGGTTACACCGTAATTTCGGTTCGTTTCTCAGTTGAGGTAGATCATTTCACTAATCTCTAAGATATGAGATGTTTTACACCTAGACATTTTATTTCAGCTATTACAAGAATGGGATGACTAGAAGGCCCCTTAGAAACGAAAGTATTGGGTAAAACCTGTGATGTCGGCTGGAAAAGTGGCAGAGTCGGTTAGCAAAAAGAAAAGGACTTTTTGATAAAATATATACGAACCTAAAACAGTGGATTGGCGGGAAGAATGCCGGACCGAATGCATTACAGTATATTTTACGGCTCTCTTTATAGGTCTAATTGCAAATCTTGCTATAGTTTATCTGAGTTGTAACCTTACTTCATTTTTCGGTGCATCACCACCAGGGTGAGATTAAGATCTTTAGAGGCCCTAAGCACTTAAAAATTTGGTGCCCCCAACAACAGCCAATCGAAATTCCTCGCAGCTTCGATATGGGAACTTCGATATGCCACGGTCTTAATAATTTTTGATTTAATCCTGTACTGTCCACTTTTTGTTCTCTCTATTATAGCTGTCTATCGTTTGAGGCTAATTAACTTCCTATACTCGGATCCCTAGATCTTACATATATACAACTAACAGTAATTAATGTGGCTAAAAAGGTGAATAAAAGCCTACAGTTTCTAAAGAGTGGAATGGGTATATATAAGCTATATACCTATGTAGCATGTGTATGTGTGTATTCCACTTATCGGGGCCTTGTCATTTGCATAGAGCGCATTAAACGTCGTTCACGAACTATATCAGTAATAACGTTACACCCTCCTAATGTGAATCACTTTAAAAGAATTATGTTAAGGCAATTTAGTGACACATCAACTAAAAGCTTCTCAATATCTTCCAAGACAAATTTTGTTCAAGCTATTTCAACTTAACAATTTAAAATATAATAGCAAGTCGAATGAAAAACACAACGCCATATTTAAATTCTCTGAATGTCCACCTACCGACATATTGTTACTTAACTAAGAATGTTTCTCATGAATGAAAATATAAGATTTGATTTAGCGAAATCTGAAATACCTTACAAAGAGATCAAAATACCAATTTACCATTCCAACAACATACAGTTCCTTTAAAACTAGAAATCTACATCAATTAGACTACAAATATTTTAAATACCGTGTTAAACACTCTGCCAAAACTGAATATCATAAAAGAATTTTGTTTAAGAAATGTCCACACAGTGGAATGAACGGTTCAAAACAACTGAATACTGGATTGAAATATTGAAACAAGGCCAGCAATTTCTGGGGGAGGGGAAAGTAGATTACATCGACTTCAGTGCTCCACTGGTACTAACGTTATCGACGCTGAAAATATGAAAGGCAAAGTCGATCTTGGAGGAATTTGAATTTCGAACTTATAGACAGACGAGATGTCACTAAGCTTTTCGGAGTGCTACTGACTCTGCCAGAACGCCGACTTAACAGAATTGAGTATTTAAATTTATGATGGTATCGTTACTTACAATGAGGTCGTAATACCGCAATTTATGCTTTAAATATTTATCTAAATTGCCACCCATCTCATTAATTCATAGCGTTAGATTGACATCAGTAATGTAAGCAAATTTATACTTGAGAGAATAATCCTAAATGTAGAAATCACTCGATCTCTATATCTAATTTGATATTCAATAATATTCAATAATATTATGAGTCACTTCGAGAAACCTTATATGTTGCGAGGTCACTGGCGCACATAAGTAAAACGGGAATCAAAACAATGATATAGTGGCTTTGTGGTGAAAAGCTTGCTTACAAAACCACATGGTTCCGGGTTCAGTCCGACTCTGTGGCACCTTAGACAACTGTCTTCTACTATAGCCTCGAACCGACCAGTGGTTTGGGTGTGGAGTTGGTAGACGGAATCTGAAAGAAGCCTATCGTGTATATATATATATATATATATATATATATATATATATATATATATATATATATATATATATATATATATATATATATATATATACTACGTACGCACACACACAGAAACACACACACACAATCAAATGCATGAGCTGACAATTATCCATCGTATGCTATTATTCATTTGATTATAATACATCAAGAGTATTTACAACTTATCTGATACCTTACAGCGTATCAAAAACGTACTATTCAACGTAACGTGTAATTTGGACCAGCTCCTAGGCGCTAAATACTCATAGGTTTGGTTATTCTGTGTGTACACCACTGGAATATCCTATTTGATATTTACGAACCATGGCCGGAATAACAGATTCATCCAACCCTACCTGGTGCATATCTTTTCAAGTACCTGATTCTATCCGAATCCTTATTTTAATACACACACACACACGCACACACATAGGCACACGCACACACACACACTATATATATATTATATATGTGTGAGTGTGTGTATGTGTATGTGTATGTATGCGTCTTTGTATTTGTGTTTGTACCCCAGCGTCGCTTGACAACCAGTGTTGGTGTGTTTACGTCCTCGTAACTTAGCAGTCGGGCAAAAAGAGAACGATAGATTAAGTACTAGGGTTGATTTATTCAACTAAAAATCCCCTCAAGGCGATGCTCCAGCATAGGCGAAATCAATTGACTGAAACAAGTAAAAGTGACAAAAAGATAATACTTGAAAAGAAAAAATAAACAACTTTAAAAAAAGCAATGTATTTAGGATCAGATAATATTTTACCCCCATCCACATCCATATTAGTATGGAACCCTGAATTGATCGCTATCATTTACCTTTAAAAACAATTCACGTCATATATTCATGAATGACAAGTTTACAAACAAAAGAAACTAGACACAAATACGAATGCAACCATTACACAAAGTGCAAATTTCTCAGGCAGAAATATACAATGGAAATAAAACCTTGCAGTTCGCCAAGCATGTTGAAGATCTTAGTTCAAGCTCGATGCTACACCCAATATACAACATTGATGAAGATACTTGCTTACATCAAACATACATGATATGGAATAAAATGGCTCATGAGAAATAGAAGAACGCGCCGTTACTATGGTAATTGAAGATCTTGCTGAAGAATACAAAATATGATCTTGCTAAAAACAGACTCTCATCGATATATGAGAATTACATAATGTTCACGTGAAATATATTACACACACACAAACACAAAGACAATTATGGCCGGTCTATGGGGTTACTCAGAGTTTCGTGTCCATAAAACACTTGGATTTACACCATTTCTTCAGATTGCTATCCGTAATCGACTCTGTTGCCTCGTGGATCCCAAGACTTCAGTAGCAATATCTTGAAATGTAATTAGGCTCCGAAGACTTCCGTCCTGGAGTTTAGGATGTCTTCCAGGTCAAGGGAGTTCTTTAATATCCTCACCCATTTAGCTATGCAGAACTTACAACGTTTGTTCCCATTCATGTAGGGACCTGGTTTTTCTAGGATCTTCCAGCAGGTTACGTATGGAGTTATTTCGACTTTCAGCCGAAATGCATGGCTGACTAAGAACGTAGTGGATCTCCAATCCGGGATCCTGAATGAGGATTTGTGATTGGCGAGGCGCTGCTTGAATGTGTTTCCGGAACATCCGGTGTATCTTCGTGTACTACTGCTGATGACGCTGCTGCTGTTGACGTTGACCCTGATACTTCTGCTGTTGCTGGGGTTTGTGCTGGCGTTGATGTAGGTACTGGCTTCGTTATTGCTGGCGTAGGGGACATCATTAGTGGCGTTGTTGGTGCTGGCACTCTCTGTGCTGCTATAGTCATCGACCTTGCAGTTGGAGCTCTTATCAGCGCTATCGTGGTGGCCGTTGTCGTTGTTATTATTGTTATCATTGGCGATGGTGCAGCTGCAGTAGTAGCACATCAACATTAACAGTCACCATTAATAGTCACCAGCAGCAGTACACGAAGATACATCGGATGTTCCGGAAACATTCAAGGAGCACCTCTCCAACCACAACTTCTCATTCAGAATAGCTGAGAAGAAACACGCTATGTTCTTAGCCAGACGTGTATGGCAGCTGAAAAACGAAGGAACTCCACTCATAATTTCATAGAAGGTCCTAGAAAAACCAGACCCCTACATCAATGGGAACAGGCGTTGTAAGCTGTGCTTAGCTGAACGGGCGAGGGTATTAAAGAACTCCCTCGAACCACAGAACATCCTAAACTCCAGGACGGAAGTCTTTGGACCCTGCTTACATTCCAGGAGATTCGTACTGAAATTTTGGGTCCCACCAATCAACCAACAGGGCCGATTACGGATAAAAGTCTAACGTCAACAAACAGTAACGAATTTTTCTCCTTCCATTTTCTATAGAGGTCATTTATGAACATGAAACCATGAGTAACGCCACAGACCAACCATGAATATCTTTATCTCGATCGCTCTATAACTTAGAGTGCGCTTGTGATACATACATACATACATATATATATATATATATATATATATATATATATATATATATATATATATATATATATATATATATATACATGCATGTGTGCGTGTATGTATAATACAAATAGTTAACCATCAAAATATATCTGACCAGATAGCATCTCTGCCTAGCACATAACAGATCGGTCATGTATTTTTCTCCAAAACTTGAAAATACTCCAGAGCTCAGCAACTATTGAACTTAAACTTCAGGTGAAATCCACTGTAGAATATTGCTCTCAGATCTTTAACAGTTCTGCTACAAGACCATTCAGTTACCTGGCTTGGAAACGCTCAAAGGACACATTGACCAATGGCGCACAGACATGTATTTCCCATGCTTTTTCTGCGATAATGCAGTGGTTTCTCTTACTGTAGGCTAGTTATACGAGTCACTGTCAAACACATTCAACACTCACTGACCCCTATTAACCACATAGCACCCATACCGTTTCCACCCATTAAGCAGAAGTCCAGGATATTCTTCCGAACTTCAGTCTCCTGCATTTATCTCTCGGCTCATATTTCGTCTGCTGTTATCGATCTGCAGCGAGTCCACTGGCATCAACCTCACTATTCACGAATACCATCTTCTGCCTACGGCCTTCGCGTTCCTTTTCTCTAGACTAAGCCAGTGTAGCTACAATTCACAATGCAGAGAGTCAGTGATTGGTCCGAAATCCCGATATATAAATGCACATGCTTATTGACATACATACATTGAAGCACAAAGACATAAACATTGACCTATATGGATATATGTATGCATATTTATAAATATTTGTATGAATATTTGAATTTAAGTATGTATAAGCAGATCGCTCTATATATCTGTCTGCTTGTCTACTTACCTATCTATCTATCTATCTATCTATCTATCTATCTATCTATCTATCTATCTATCTATCTATCTATCTATCTATCTATCTATCTATCTGACAGACGTGCTGTCACATCGGCTGCAGAGGTAAACGTTTATTTGACCTTTTATTGTCCACATTTTGTTGGAATTTTTAAATATTTTTGTTGCGAAGCACCTAGGCTTCATTTTTGTGTATTTTCAAGGGCAGGAATTGGCCCCCAGGGGTATTTTCGGCCCTAGCAAAATACAAGAGAAACATAATTTTGGAACGCTTGTCTTGTTCTTTTGATGAGCATTTCCCGAGCCTTCAGATGCCAGAAGAGAAAAAAGAACAGAGTAGCACGTGCTCACACAGTGACAGGAACGCAGTTGCTGTAAACGTCACAAAGACGGCGATTACAGCTACTAACAGCCCTCTCACCTGTTCAACAAACTCTGCTGCCACTACCACCAACTTTGAACCAGGTAGTACATACACCAACATAAACAAAAATATCCAAAAGAACATGTCCGCCAGCACAACAAAAACAAATTTCGCAAATGCTCTAAAGGAAAAAAGAACAATAGTGACATTCACACAACAACAAATCAAAGACACAAAATCCCTTCTTACGAAAGAAGGAGATGATGTTAGAATAAACATACCAAAAGATATTATGGAAAAAAAACCAAAAAATGCATCATTTATAAACTGGTAAACATAAAAACCAGACGTGTAGAAAATTTTAGCACAGATAAGATCGAAGTTTGTCTTAAACCTGTATGGATTCATCAAAATCATGTCACGTGGGGACGAAAATTTGGAACGGTACAGGTGAGATTCTTAAATGAAAATTTAGCTAAGCAATTTTCGACACTCTCTCTCAGCACAGATAACTTGGTGATGATACCGAGTTATCTAGGACAGAGAGTGACCAAAGTAATAATAAAAAATGTGCCATCGGAAGTGGACACCCAATGGCGTATGCCTCGAAATGGAGGAGGCAAATATTTTGGAGATTACGGTCGCAGAGGAAAAGAACTGGGGAGGGAAAAATCTGGAAATCCTTCTCCACATCACGGAGGGGGCTTCACAGAAAATTCCTCCAAACGTTAGACTGGCAGAGGACCACAAGCTGTATGTGGTGTTAGAGGGCAGGCGACCTCGCTGTTACCTATGCAACAGCGAGGCACATCTGAAAAAGGACTGCCCTTTGGCCGCTAAACATAAACAGCAACAACAACAACAACAGAAGCAACTACCAAATACCCCCAACAGAAAAAAAAACTTTACTACCAACACCACCAACAACACAAAAAAACAACAATAGAAATATCAGCAATAACCACAACAGAAAAGACAACAGAAACTGCAAAAACAGAAGAGAAAAAAAAAGAAAATTCCAAGACTGCCTCTCCCTCCTCCATATCACATACACCACACACAAATAACAAGCAGCCAACACCAACAAAAACAGCAACACAAACACTCACAGAAACACACAAACGCACAAAATTTGCCGTTACCTCTTTCTGACTCCCCAGAACTCTCATCATCGGATGAAGAGAGTAGGGAGGAGTGGAAAATAGCTACGAAAGGAAAGAGGAAGCGCAGTAAGAAGAAAACAAAACAAAATGCAAACACAAACAAAGCAGGGAGATTCACATCTCCCGAAAATACACCTAACACCAATAGTAATATGCAAAAAACAATGCTAACAGCAATAGACAGTACAAACACAGAGTTGATGAATTACATCAACTCTAAAACAAACATCACAAATAACGACATCAAAACAAACAACCACTCACACACAACACCGCCAAAACACATTAAAATTGATCATGTATCACCAGCATTGCACCACAAAATAAATTCCCTCTACCCGAACTCGGTAGGGGGATGTCAAAAATATTTGTGCAAGAAATTGTACAATAGCCTCCTTGGTGAAAAATCCAAGGAGGAAACAAAACTTGCAAACAGTAAGTAGCTCACTTTTCCTTTCCTTTTGTGCTTTAAAGCACACGTATAAATAGAATCATGGTGAAGATTGGTTGTGTGAATGTGCGTGGCTTGGCGTCCCCTTGGAAACAAGGGTACCTCTTAAATGACATCAAGTCACACAATTTGGATATCATAGCCATTAGAGAGACCAGACTCCATGAACTGTGGGCCCTAAAGTCCATGTTTGGCGGACAGTTTAACATTTATTTTTCTCCCTGTCTGCCGAGGATGGGCGGTAGTGGCACGGCGGTTCTTTTTCGCAAGAGTCTGGATCTCCAAGTAAATACGATATTTACGGACCCGGAGGGTAGACTGGTTGTCCTAGATATGGACGGCAGCGATGGAGTCGCTTTTCAGTTGCTGGCAGTTTATGTGCCTCCTTTAACAGGTCGGTCGGACTTCTTTCGACGTCTAGAAGTATTCCTGGGAACGTGTCGTCCCTTACTTTTAGTGGGGGATTGGAATGCTACCTTGGACACGCATCTAGACTACGTGGGGAGTGACAAAACTAGAAGGGGATGCAAAGCCTCAGAGACCTGCTCAGACGCTACCAGTTGTCTGACAGGTACCGACTCGACCACCCAAATGTGCCAATGTGGACTTGGAGCAACCGCATTGGGTCGTCGAGAACGTATCTAGATAGGATAGTGTGTAGGACAAGTGATAGAGATAGTTTAGGATGTCCAGAGTTCCACATAGTCAGCTACACGGATCACAAACTTGTGACGTGTATGCTAGACTTAGATAAGGCACATAGGCAGGGTCCCGGTTACTGGAAACTAAACGCGTCTTTCCCGTCGAGACAGGTTTTCAGAGAACGGATTAGCACGTTAGTAAAGAGGGCTTTGACGGGAGCCATCGTCAACAACAAATGGTGGTTTGCCCTCAAGAGAGCAGTAAGGGCGGAAGCAATAAGGTATTACAGGGCACTAGCTATAGAGAGGAACAGAGTAGAGGGGGAGCTAGTGATAAAGTTAGAAGAGACATTGCGAAGTGGCATCGCATCCGACGTTTTAGCGGCGAGGTTGGCCCTCGACCAACACTTCAATGCTAAACACGAAGAGTGTGCTGTCAGAGCAAGGATGCGTGCTCTGAGGAATGAAGGTGTTGGAGCCGCACGAGAGGCCCGGGTGGCGGAGGTGCAGCGAGGTAACAGAGCCACCATCCGGTCTCTGGTAGACGAACAGGGGCGCGAATTGCTCGAGCCGAGCAAGATGTGTAAGAAGTTTCAGCGGCATTTTGCCCGACTGTTCGGGAGGAGTGGCGAGCGAGAAGGCAGGGTGGACTTTAGTGCCTACCTGCACAGCTTGCCACGACTGTCGGCAAGAGAGGCGGAGTGCTGCGAAGGGGTCATCACGGCAGAGGAGGTGAGGGACGCGATGGCGTGCCCTACGAGCTTTACAACTGTTTGCCAGACTTGTTTGGAGACGTCTTGGCGGCCGTGTACTGCAACTGGCAGCAGAACGGGAGCATTCCCGGTTTTGTGAGCCGAGGAGCGGTAACGCTGCTGAAGAAAGATCCAAACAAGGGGGACACCGTAGATAACTTTAGGCCCATCACTCTGCTCAATGCAGACTTGAAAATTTTGGCCAAGGTGTTAGCCAAGCGGTTGGCGCTTGTCATCGAGAAACTGGTCGGCACGTGCCGGGCCGGAGCATCCATGACAACCTCCATCTGATGCGCTACATCATAAAGAGGGTAGTTAAGGAACATGGCATGGGTGGGGTCCTGATCAATTTGGATCAATCTAAAGCTTTCGATAGGGTAGACCATCGATACTTGGAGGCCGTCCTCGAAGCGGCCGGCTTCGGTCCCGTTTTCCACGGCTGGATGGCTGTCTTGTACACAGGCATCCGTTCGGTTGTTCGCGTCAATGAACGTCTATCGGGACCCTTCGACATTGCAAGTTCGGTTCGTCAGGGATGCCCCTCGTCGCCGCTCCTGTACGTATTGACTCTCGAGCCACTACTGCGGAAGCTGGCGACGCTGAGGGGCATCCCACGAGAACTGGGGTGCGGGACGAGCGTGTCGGCATACGCGGACGACGTCACCGTCATAGCGTCTAGCCACGAGCACATGGAGCTTGTCGGCGTGACGCTAAAAGACTACGAAGCGGTGACGGGAGCGAAAATCAACCGGGATAAGTCGGTGGGTTTGCTCCTCAGCACCTGGAGAAGCAAGCCCATACCGTCCGGCAGCGCCTCAATAGTGGGACGCTGGACGGACGGTCCGTCAAGTTGCTCGGAGTCTGGTTCGGTCCAGACCTGCAAACGGAGAAGAACTTGGACGAGATAACGAGTAGGGTGGCCACTCTCTGCCGGCAATGGTCCGAGAGGAAGCTGTCCCTAAAAGGTCGGGCGGAGGTGGCGAACGCGTACATCGCGTCTGTCATCGAATACCGCCTGACCGCCGTGCCTTGTCCCGATCGCGCCATCACCGAAATGGAGCGCATTCTCTTCCTCTTTTTGTGGAAAGAAAGCGTTCCGATGGTGAGGCGATCCGTTTGTTGCCAACACCCGCTGAAAGGAGGGCTGGGCATGCCGCGGTTGATGATGCGCAGACATGCGCTGAGACTGCGACATCTCCGGCTCTACGTAGACGACGGTGAGCAGGTGTGGTCGCCGTTTGTGCGACGCGCTTTCTCGCAGCTCGTTTCCATGACCGAGCTGCAGTCGTGGATCAAAAAGAGGCCGAGGAATGGCGAATGGTACCGTGAGTGTCGCGTTGCTCTGCAACAACTTTGCCGTCCCGGGTCGACCTTGAGCAGCTGCATCACAACGAAGTCATTCTATAGGGGATTAGTGGAGGGCAGGTACGACGACGATCTCGGGGCGAACCTGGGCGTCGACGAGGAATACCTGACCCGCCTGTTCAGGACGACTTTCGGGCCGGGACCTATGGACAACTTCCAGAGGTCCCTGGCCTGGCAGTGCTACCGAGAAGCGCTACCCGTTCGGGATATAGATACGGCTCGCGAAATGCGGGGCCGACCTGCCCGAGATGCGGTCAGAGCGACGAAACCGTTCTGCACGCTCTCGTGCAGTGCCCAACCATTTCGGAGCTGTGGGCTTATGTCGAACGACTGCTGTCACGTGTGGGACGAGTCGGTTTATCAACCGAGTCTATCGTCAATATCGTCACGCCTCCTTCCTTTAAACGGGAAGGAAGAGCTGTATTTATTGTACTTGTGGCTATGGCGAAAGAATGCATCTGGTGGACGCGTCTGAAAGGATTAGAGACAAACACTTTCCTCTCTGGTCAATCTCTCATCAACTTGTTCAAATATCACTTGAAAAGGAAGGTGAGAGTAGAGAGGCAAGTGTTGTCTAGCAAATCTTTCGAAAAAAGATGGATACATGTAGCAAGAATGGCACGTATAAATGACGAAGCCACCTTGACCATGATTCAATAAAAACGGTAAACCTAGAGAGTTACTTACTTTTTTCCTTTCGTAAATAAAAGTGTGTAATGTAATTTGTGACATTAAAATGACAGCGGTTACCGTGGTCTTTTCGTAGGTTTTTCTTTCCACGGATAACCTCCCCATTTCTTGGGAATTTTCTGTATTATTTCGTATTTTTTGTAAATACCCCAAACGTTTTGCGATGTTTTTTTTTTTTCTCATCGTTGTCCCCACTTTTGTTTTTTTTTTACTGCTTTGTTTTCGCCCCCCTCGAAAAGAAAAACTCTACATTTGTATTTTGTCCCCTCTGTGTTGAGTCCTGTGTGGCTAATAAAGAAACATATCTATCTATCTATCTATCTATCTATCTATCTATCTATGTATCTATCATCTACCTACCTACCTACCTACCTACCTACCTACCTACCTACCTGCCTACCTACCACCTTCCTCCTTACCTACCTACCTAACTACCTACCTACCTACCTACCTACCTACCTACCTACCCCTCTGTCTCTGTCTCTCTCTATGTATCTATGTGTCTATCTAATGTCTGTTTGTCTCCCTCCCCCCTCTCTCTCTCTCTCCTATATACATATCAATTAATCTGTCTGTTTCTCTCTCTCTCACTCTCTATTTATCTCTCTGTCTAATGTCTGTCTGCCTCTCTCTCTCTATCTACCTACCTACACCCCAGTCCATCAATCAATCTATCTATCTATCTATCTATCTATCTATCTATCTATCTATCTATCTATCTATCTATCTATCTATCTATACATATATATCTGCATCTATGTACATATACATTAGAAAAAAATAAGAGAGAGAGAGTACCTGAGATGGAAAGTTAGAGATAGAAGTAGAGAGATATTTCTAAACGTGTATGCCACTACAAATACTTGCTTATAATCGCTGTGTCTGTGCAAACAATCGACACGCTGTACACACACATACACACACACATACACACGCAGACGATCACACAAGTGTACAAATATATACACACCATAGATATACACTTATACACGAATACATATATGTATACATATATGTGTATGTGCTTGCTTTATACACATAAAGATATATATATATATATATATATATATATATATATATATATATATATGCGCGCGTGTTTGAGTGTTGTGTTGTGAAGGCATGCTTGTATATGTGTGCGTGTGGGCGTGTGCGTACGCCTGCATATTACAAAGTATGTCTATGCGTGTATCAATGTAAGATGAAACGTTTGTTTGAATCTTCCATATACAGTCAGAAAACGACATTAAATGTTTTCAAAAACGCACTTGAGATAAAAGCTCTTTCTTAATATATAATAGGATTTCCACTAACAAGTTTTCTGCATGACGTTTCTTGCTCGATCCTCACTATGTCATGTTAGAAAGCTATTAGATTAAGCATTTTATCTTTCTATTATTGAGAACTTATCCATCAAACAATATAGCTGCTGAAGATTTATTTTACAAACGTAAATCAAATCTTTGAAGAGTAATTTTTTAAAGCTTTATGGAATCAATTAAGTTGCAAATACATTGAAATATCTAGAAATATCAAAAGAGGGGCTGGTCCGAAGACGTTAAAATTCACTTCAACTGAAGATACACTACATATTCAGTCATATTTAACTAGAGGATATTGATTGAATTGCAATTATTTAAAAATACGTTATAATATACAACATTATTGTATAGCATAGCATATTACATAGGATGTCACAATACAATGTGGAATATACTAATATAAACATGTATTCATACACAAATACATACACAGAAATGTGTTTGTGCATGTCTGAGAATTTGTGTACCTACACATATTACACACATACATGACGAGTGTATTTGTGAGTGCATGCGTGTGTGTGTTCATATACGTGTATACATATATAATATGCATATATATGTAAGTGTCTATATATATATATATATATATATATATATATATATATCAAGGTTTTTAACTTTTAAATTTGTATATTTAAAAGAGATAGAAACTTCAAACTCGATATATCCAAGATCGATTTATTTACCACTCTATGTCAACATTTCTGTGCCCAAACTTATCCAGTGACTGGTCCATTGGATTTCGACATTTGGCACTTCTTCAGGAATGGCTACCATTGGAACAAAACACGAAAAAACACAAACATAACGATCAAATTAAATTATTAAATTATTAAATTATTAAAATCCCGTTTAAGTCCACTATTTTTCCGTTATTATAGGGGAGGTAACTCCTTAATTTTCAATTTTTATTGCTCTCCTGTGAATGTCCACTAGATTAATTTATTTAATTTAATTTATTTATTTATTTATTCATTTATTTATTAATTTATTTATCTATTAATTTAGTTATTAATTTTAAAATTATTATCTATTATCCCCTATATTTCGACTATATCCATTGCCCCTGGAGGGTTCACATGTTTATTATTCCATTATATAATTATATAATCATGATTATGTAATCATGAATGAAAGTCGTCGTACTGTGATGGCTACATCGTGGTAGGTTTATTCTTGTTTATTCTTTATGTATCTTGACCATACGTGTACTGATGAACAAAAGAATACGGGTTACTTCACAGTTTTTCTGTATTTCATTGAGAAACCAGTGGTCTACCGTTGAGTTAAATGTTTTTAAGAGATAAATTTTGAAAGCTGCATTCCCTCGCTTTCAGTAAATATGTTGCTTATTCTTTTTGGTAGTTTTTGACTTATTTAGTCCCTCGAAGCGTGAGGCATTAATACACAGTTAATGCACTTTATATATAAGTATATATATATATATATATATATATATATATATATATATATATATATATATATATATATATATATATATATATATATATATATTCATGTATGTATATATATATATAAAGGGAGAGAGAGAGAGAGAGAGAGAGAGAGAGAGAGAGCGAGAGAGAGAGATAGAGATAGGGAGATAGAGATAGACAGACAGATAAACAGATAGATTGTTAAATAGAGAGTGAGAGAGAAAGAGAGAGAGAGAAATAAATTGGTTTCCAGAAACACACGTGTATGTGTGTGCGTGTGTTTGGGGGTGGGGGCGATTAATACATGCAGTAATCCCTCGCCGTATCGCGGTTCACCTATCGCGGTTTATTATTTAAGCTTACGTCGATTCCTCCGTGGTATTGTTTTGCATTTCTAATAAAATAAATATGTACAAATCATAAAAATAATAAAATATACAGTACTCTACTGTTTCTAGTTCGCGGATTTTCACTTAACGCGCAGGGTTTTGGAACATAACAGCCCCGATAGTCGAGGGATTATTGTATATTATTTTATGATAAGTATATTCAGAATGTGCACGCGTTTGTGCACAAGCATACAAATACCCACATGCATTACACATTTGTGTATGCATATGCACGCATATAATTGTATGTGCGTATGGATGCGTGTGCATTGGAATATACTTTTGCATGAATGAGTATGCTTATGTTTATTGATTATGGTTATAAACGATAAGAAATACTATTCTGTGTTTAGTATATATGGTAAAGCTACAATAATTATTACGAATAAGTTGGTGAACTGGCAGAAAATTACCGCGTCCGGCGAAGTGCTTAGTGGTATTTCGTCTGTATTTACGTTCTGAGCTCAAATTCCGCTGGTGTCGACTTTGCCTTTCATCCTTTCGGGGTCGATAAATTAAGTACGAGTTGCGTTCTTGGGTTGATCTAATCGACTGGCCCCCTCCCCACAGAATTTCGAGCCTTCTGCCTAGAGTAGAAAAGAATAATTATTATGAATGTATGTATTACTCCTCAGATTATCACCCAAACAGCACGAACACACACACACACACACACACACACACACACACACACATACACACACACACACACACACACACACACACACACACACACGCACACCCAAACAGTACACCCCCCCAAACAGTACACATACATACACACACACATACACACACATATAAATACATACAAAAACATACTCACTCAAACATACATATAGTATCGATTATGCATTTTTTGGTATCTTTTTGGAGTATCATATCATGTGCTTGAATACGTGGAAGACTCCTCTAGTTATATTTCCCGTTAACGATGTTTTAGACGTGAAATTACCCTCATGAAAGTAGCTTCCTCCACGACTCTTGTTGCCTTTTATGTGGTCAACCATGGGATTTTGAGAGATATGGTAACTGCTTTCCTAAGGATTGTACTTAGAGAACAACCAGATTATACATAGGATTTGAATTAAAATGATTCTGCTGGCTGTCCTAAAATCCATTGAGAATTTCAAATATGACATAATCAAACACATCATCTGGGTAAAATTCCCACACTATATTCAATTACCCGGAATGATTACAAGAATTCAAATAATTCTCCAACATATACACACAGATAAAGAAATTAGCAAATATATACGAAACAAAAGCCCAATAAGCACTCAAAATTTCTGCCCCACCCACGGCAACAACTGAAAATAAACGAAAACATCCATCTGGTGCCTAAAACTACCGAAATACAGCAGAGGGAAAGATACAAGTTTCGCAGGTAGAAAATGATGCGATGGAAATCAAATCTTAGCGAATACGAAGCTAATTTTCTCTCCATTTACAAATGGAGAGCCAATCCCATCAGTACTCAATCGGGAATAGAAAACAAGAGTATTTTCGCGGAGATTTGATATGGAAGTGCAGTTCCCCCTTCATTAAGAAGTTTCCGATGTATCAAAATGAGACCATTTTATGCAGTTCACGCAATTAAATTTATTAAACTTCTTAATATCCATATATCTCAAAATTATTGAGTTTATATATATTATTCTATTCTTTTATACGTTTCAGACGTATCCATAATGTTACCTGGATTCGTCCCGATCAGTTTATTATCTCAGCGGTTTTATATGTGATTAAAATTGTACCTGAAGATGCTGGATTATTTGATGTGATGTAATCTATGGATACATCAATAAAATTCTACAAAAACTGCTGTCGTGAATTTTAAACTCCATTCGTGTTCTCTATTTATAGTTGCCCCACACATTCAGCCAGCTCCTGAGTCGGATCAACGTTTTAAATTGGATTGATTACTTACATATCTACAGTGTCCTACCAATAGTTAATACCTTCCTTGATATTTGTATTACTGTTGAATCCTATACTATTGTACCCAGCCATTTCTGAGCATATATGTATTGATGTGTCTAGTTTCCAATGAATCCTATAACCAATTATATATATGAAACTATTAAAAGTAAATGAATGGTGCTTTAATAAATATGAATATATATATATATAAACAGCATTCTATTTAAATAGATTGATGTTTTCCATACAGAAAAACAAAGCAGAACTTCGTATAAAAACAAAAATATACCCGCCAGTCACAATTAGGAAGCCTGTTTGCAAAGTGTCTAATTTCACTTCAAACAGGGATACACTTCAAAAGACGGTCTAGTAAAGAGAGCTATACATATATAAGCATAGATACAGACACGACGATACACAAGTAAGTATGTTAATATATGTATCAATACATGCAGAAATAATTATATATGTGCGCTTAAGGGTATAATATATATGTGTGTGCGCGCGTGTGTGTGTATATACATATATATATATATATATATATATATATATATATATATATATATATATATATATATATATATATATATATATATATATATATGTATATGCATACACACACACACATATATATATGCAGGCACAGACTTGGTAAGAATCTTGCTGTGTGGTAAGAAGCTTGCCTCCCAACCAAAAGGTTTTGGGTTGAGTCTCACTGCGTGACACTTTAGAGGAGCGTCTTCAACTAGAGTCATGGGTCAACCAAAGCCTTGTAAGTGGATTTGGTGGATGGAAATTGAAAAAAGCCCGGTGTATGAATATATATGTATATGTCCATGCGTGCATGTCTTTATCTCGGTGCTTGTTCCCCACCACCATTTGACAACCGGTTTTGGGGAGTTTACGTCCACATAACCTAGCAGCTCGGCAAAACAGTCCGATAGAATAAGTAACAGGCTTAAAGAAATAAGTCTTAGGGTGCACTTCTTCGATTAAAAACCTTCAAGACGATTGTCCAGAAATAGTGTGCATAAATAATACCAATTGAGTACTGTGATCAATGAAATCAACTAACCCTCTCCTCCGAAATTCCCATCTTTGTGACAATACTAACTACTACGCCATATGCCCACGGGCATATGGCGTAGTGTTTAATAGCGCGGGCTACGAACCCCAAGATTCCAAGTTCGATTCCAGGCAGTGACCTGAATAATAATAATAATATTAAAAATAATAATATTAATAATAATAATATTAATAATAATAATAATAATAATAATAATAATAATAATAATAATAATAATAATAATAATAATAATAATAGCAAGAACATTGAAAAATACCTTAGGAATGAGAACCCAGTTTCGAAATTTCTCCAAGACATCTGATGAAGGCTGGAGGGTATGTCAGCCGAAACGTTGTGTTAACAGCAAACAAGATGAGGACAAATATCCATCAATTGTAAATAATGTAAATAATGTACATAATACCTCATCTCTTAAGTATAGAACTGTATTAGGAAGGATTATTATCATTTATTATTAGGCTGTTAGCTAGGAGAATTGGTAGCACGCTGGACAAAATGCTTCGTAGAAAATTCTTCCGACTTTAAGTACTGAGTTCTAATTGCGACGAGGTCAGTTTTACCTTTCATCCTTTGGAAGTCGATGAAATAAGTTCCTGTCGAGCACTATATCCATAAGATTGATCATCGCCTTCCCCCAAAGTTTCAGGCCTTATTCTGAAATCAGAAACAATAAAATTGATTTCAAATTTTGGTACAGGGCCAGCAATTTTAGGAGAGCTGTAAATCGGTTACATCGGTCTCAGTATTCAACTGGTTCTTATTTTATCGACCGGAAGTGATGAAAGGAAAAGTCAATCTCGGCGGAATTTGACCTCAGAACGTAAAGACGGATGAAATGTCGTTAAGCATTTTGTCCGGCGTGCTATTGATTATGCCAGCTTGCCACCGTAATATTGTTATTATTCGTAAAACGGTGGGCTGGCAGAATGGTTATCAAGCCGGACAAAATTCTTAGCGGCATTTCATCCGTATATACGTTCTGGGTTCAAATTCCACCGAGGTCAACTTTGCCTTTCGTCGTTTTGGAGCTGATATAATAAGAATCAGTTGAACAACGGGGTAGATGTAATCGACTTATTCCCAACCCCGAAATTGCTGGCCTTGTGCCAAAATGGTGGTGAGCTGGCAGAATCATTAGCACACTGGACAAAATACTTAGCGACATTTCGTTCGTTTTTATGTTCTGAGTTCAAATTCCGCCGAGGTGGACATTACCTTTCATCCCCCACCCAACTAAGTTGCCTTGAACCAAAATATGAAACCAATTTTATTATTATTCGTTACAATTTCTTCCAGTTTCTCCCATATGATATTTGTATGTGTTTATTCTCTCGTACACAGGAAGAAACTTCTTGTGCATTCTTGTTAAGCTGGCCCAGTTTATTTTCGTTTATTTCACTTTGTGCGTTTTAATTTCATTTTTCACCATTATTTCTATTTTGATCAAGCTGAACAGATCACACATCTTTCTATAATCGTATCTTTTTATTATTTATTTATTTGTGGTTTGTTTTCAATCTTAGTTTGTCATTCAGGCGATACTTTTTATTCCTTATATACTTGATCTTTATAATTCTTTGCTATTATTAAAAATTAATTTGTTTTTGTTTTATTTGTTAATTCATTTATTGCTTTTGGAATTCAATTTCGGAAATGACAGTGAAATATAATACAAAATCATACAAAAAAATATACATGAACGAGATATCAGAAAAACAAGAATCAATTTTCGTTAAATTAAGATTAAACGTAAACAAGCGTGAACTATATTTAGAGTTAACACTTTTTCCAACGCGAATACACCCCACCCCTTCCCACTGACACGTCCCGTACTTGACCATATAAACACATAAATACACTACACACATCAACACTCATACAAATGAAAAGCCGAAGGAACCTCTACGTGGTCCTTCAGTTTGCTAAAAACAACAGCAAAGTTTCTGTCAACATACATATATCTGATTTAAGATAAAAGGACACATCATATAATAGATGCTGAAATATAAAATTAGATGGCTATGAGCTGGAAATATTTTGATTTGAGGTCTGAGCAATCTGATCTGATATACAAGTAACCATTTAATCCAGCATTACCTTCATGATCATCCAGTGAGAGAACGTTTACAGAATTTTTATGCAAAAGATCATAGCAGTAAAAATGTCAATGGAATCAGCGACTGGAATCATAAAAGTATTATTTTATAGCAGAAAGAATTATTTAATAATGTTGTCCAAGAAATACGATACATAAAAAATATGTTTAAATTAATAATTACAATGTTGACAGTTATTGTCGGGCAGAGCTTACTAGGAGCACATTGGCGCAATAAAACACGTAAGCACTCGTCCGTCAAATTACACAAGTGCATAATACTAACATATCCAGACACACACATGCTAACAACACCGTATGGTTTAGATGTATACAAGCAGAGTGGAGGTGCAATGGCCCAGTGGTTAGGGCAGCGGACTTGCAGTTGTTGGATCGCGGTTTCAATTCACAGACCGGACGTTGTGAGTGTTTATTGAGCTAAAACACATAAAGCTCCACGAGGCTCCGGCAGAGTGTGGTGGCGAAACTTGCTGTACTCTTTCACCACAACTTCTTCCTGCTTCTGTTGTACCTGTATTTCACAGGGCCAGCCTTCTCACACTCTGTGTCACGCTGAATCTCCCCGAGAACTACGTTAAGAGTACTCGTGTCTGTGGAGTGCTCAGCCACTTGCACATTTATTTCACTAGTAGGCTGTTCCGTTGATCGGATCAACTGGAACAGTCGTCGTCGTAGCAGAAGGACCCGGTTCCACTCGGATTATAAACTCATAGCTTTAACATAGTACTGTTTGCTTGTAGTGTCATATTAGTGTATTACTCAGAAAGCAATACTTACTTTTAATACTCAATAACGCAGGTTCCGAAATGAAATAGAAGCGGTAATACACATATGTGAGTGTCTTGGTAGCAGTACTTGCTACGTCAATATCGGGAGTAATCACTGAAGCTGACATTGAAAAAAATCACAGAAGCTGACATTGAAAAACTTTTCAAACAAGTGAATCATATATATGTATATAAAGCAATAATATTTATTTTATTTAGTTTTGATAAAAAATAAATGAAGACCCTGTTATGTATCCGAGGTCAAATTATTCATGCACCCCCAATATGGAACCAATTCGCGCAGCTGTTTTTGCGTGAAAAGCGAATACACACACAAAAGTCTATTTTAGATAATAGGTGTGTGTGTGTGTGTGTGTGTGTGTGTGTGTGTGTGTGTGCTGGTATGTATTACTTACATAGAGACAAAAATATGCTGAAACAGCTCTCAATATCAAATGGTTGGAAATTAGTTTTTTATTGTAATATTTAATATTCCATATCCAGATTATTGGAATTTTAAATTTCCGATCCTCAAATTCAATAGAAGGAACTGTACTAAAAGTCTGTTCTGAATATATCGTGTAGAAACATAAAATTAAATAAACTGTGTGTATAAAATGCAAATAAATGAGTTGAACTGAACAGAAAAATGAAAAATGATTTTTCTTGTAATCACCGAAGAGTGTATGAAGAGGATATTTTTGTACGATGATGTGTTCACTGGCGCTTGGATGTAAAACTAAAGAGGGGTTGATGATTAATTGCAAAGTTGCAAAACCCTATGAAGTCTTCATATTCATTCCGGCCGTACACATTTCAGGAAAATGTCAAAATGATAAATATTACAGGCGCATATTTGGCCCACGCTTTTAGATACAGATAACACTACAACAAACCGTTAGTGCTAGATTTGTGTAGCAGACAACGTTATCATAATTTTCCAAAATATAAACGGTCTGAACAGTGATGGCGATCAGCTAAAACCCTGTTTCTACGACACCCGATTTTTAGTATAAATTATAAACAATACTTGACATAATTAAATTAACTCCGTTGAATTACCCTCTATGATTAAGACATACAAAGTATGCACTAGCTGATTAGGTTGTTCCGAAAATAATGGCCGCTCTAAGTGTTGTGCTTTGAAATGCAATTTTATCATAACATTTTAGTTATATGTTAGGTTAATTTCGACATGCTTAATTATTGATGTATGCTCTTTAATAATTTCCTTCTTATTTCAGACAGAAAACATTATTGAAGCATAGGCACTCTTAATTATGAACCTGACAAAAATAGACCTTTGCTTACTTTTCTTGCATGACTTCAAGTTTGGGCACAATACCTCCATAACTGCTGCCAATATCAACAGAACATAGGGAGAGGAGTCGCACAGTACGAAGGTAGTATCAGAAATTCCGTAGTGGGGATGAGAGCCTTGAAGAGGAAGAAGATGGAGGACGGTTATGCAGTCCTGACAATGAACAATTGAAAGCAATTGTTGAACAAAACCCACGTCAAAGTATCAGAGAAATGTCTCAGGCACTTAATGTCGGTATTGCAACGGTCTCATGCAGTCTGCAGAAGATTGGTAAGGTTAAAAAGCTCGATAAGTGGGTACCGCATAAGTTCTATGAAAATCAAAAAGTTCGGCATTTGAAGTGTGCTCGATGCTCTTTCTACGAAACACCAATGATCCATTTTTTGACCGAATAGCCACTTGTGACGAGAAGTGGATCCTTTATGATAACCGTAAACGATCAGGTCAATGGCTTGATCGTGATGAGTTCCCCAAACATTCCCGAAAGTCAAAGTTGCATCAGCAAAATATTATGGTGACTGTCTAGTGATGTGAAATTGGTGTTGTCCGTTACAGCTTTCTGGAACCCAATCAGAGCATTACAGTAGAGGTGTGCTGCAATGAACTCGCTGAAATGCATGCTCACTTGCAAAAAATGAAACCTGCATTGGTGCCCCAATTCTGCTCCACGATAATGCAAAGCCACATGTTGCAAGAATGACGCTGTAGAAACTCACAAACTTGACATGCGAGACTTTACGACATCCTCTATACTCCCTTGATCTTTCACCCGCTGACCATTTTTTAAAACATTGAAACATATTTTTAAGTGATAAAACTTTCAGGTCCAAACCAGAAGTGGAATCAGCTTTCAAATATTTCTTAGCATCAAAGCTAATAATATTTTATCAACGAGGCATAAATAATCTCATTGATTGATAGCAGAAATGCATAGATGTTCGCGGCTTATACCTTGACTAATTAAAACCTTTCAATTGCCAATTTTCCCAGAACAAAATTATGTTACTGAAATCGGCCATTATTTTCGGAACGACCTAATATAACCCACTGTTCGAATAACCCAAACTACCAATTAACACTATCAATAAACACGCAAAAACAATTTCATGCATCCAAAATATTATTCAGTTTCATCAACTTCTTCATTCGAACTCATAAATAATATATTAATCTCATTCGATAACACAATTTAAATAGAATCTAGATATTCTCATATCATTCGAGGTTTAGAATGTAAATACCGTCCCCATTTCACTCTATGATATGTATCATTATAAAGCATGACAACAACATAAGCCCATTATACTGCAGCGATGTCCTATAATACTTGCATAACGTTTATAATTTTTATAAATCAATACATTATTTTACAGTTTCTATAGCTGTGTTTATATTTTTATAGTCTATTTTTATATGAGTAAATTGCATTACGTAAAACAATATAAAGAGGACATGAGGTCGAACGCATACCATTCGTAATGATTTTACGGATGATATGCGAAAAATCAAATGAATATGAATAATCAGCCATGAATATTCCAACGTGCAATTTACAATCTATCAAATTTTAAAATTTTCAGTTTATTAAAGCTCATTCGAGCAGGCACGATTTCACACACACACACACACACACACACACACACACACACACACACACACACACACACACACACACACGCACACAAAACACACGCACACACACATGCATACACACACATGCATACACACACACATGCATACACACACACGCTTACAATTACATTACTTCAATAACACAAATGCATACAGGCTCGCAATCAATCAATTGGGGACACAGGCGTTTGTTATCTGATGTTGGAGACATGTTTCCTACTAATTGTGGGATGCTGATTTCAAAACTAAAATCCATTTTGCTCTATCACATCAACATTTTTCACGAACTCAAATGTCTTGGCATTGTCACCATCACTAAGGATAGATTTTACTTCATCACATGGAAACCCTTGTGACATAGCTTCGAAAACAGTTTTTCAATGTTATTTAATGTTAATGCAAGTACAAAAGTGAAAACGAAAGTCATGATTTAAGTATTTTCAGTAAATAAAAAAGTATCAAACTCATGCAATTTTCACTATTTTCAACCTAACCAGTTTCAAATGTCATGATGGTGACAGAAGTGTCCTTTATGCAATTATATGTTAAGAAACAACATATGTTTGTAGCTCTTGACCTCATATAAGAGGAATTTAAGTCATGTTTCGTGGTCTGCTACCACAACAGCTCCTTTATAGGATCCAGTTAGCTCAAGACATCATCAGGAGGAACCACGTCCGGTTTCGGCCCCTACTCCTCTACCGTTTTGACGTGGTGGGGCCCCCTCTTTCGGAGGTGTCTTCAGCTCTGGTGTTGGGTGCATGTCTTCTTTCTTCTATTCCCTGGCCTCTTCGATGCAGCATCAACGAGTGTCAGCGTCCGACACTCATATTTGTGGAATTTGTTTGCAGATATGCCCACACTCTACTTCATTTAGTGTGACTATCAGTGAAAACCACATATTGTAGAACTTTTAACTGTTTCTTATGAAGATTATTTCGTGGGTGCCGTTAATGTTTTAATTTTGAGTTCACACGGGTCACTTTTCGTCAAGTATGGTCAAATATCTGTGGAAAGAACTTCATGGTATGTATATAGTTTATGGAACTTTGCCATCACAAATCTGCATTTACTTACTTTGTAACTTGACAATTCTGAAAATGCTTTTCCCAGATGACAACTGGCTTCAATATGTTTTGTATTTTAGAAATAAGGCCTTGACATCTTCTGTTATATTTGTGGATGTTACACTTAGACAGTGATATGAAATCGCAGACTTTGTGAAGAAAGCTTACCTTACTTTAGCATGATACTGTGTGGCAAGAAAAAGTATGGGCACTGCATATAGTGTACAAAACGTGTAGAAACACTGAGACAGTGACTGCTTCAAATACGTAAGCAGAAAGGTTTTAGTTTTGTCCTGTGAGAAAATTAAGGTTGGCGTCTTTGACAGGTCGTGTATTCAGTGGCTATTGCAGGACTAGCAACTTTTGGAGACTGTCCCGTATTGAAAACAAAAGCATAGGCTGCTTTTGCTGCAGTTGTGTCTGATTTCCTGGGAAACAAAAAAGCCACCAAATCATAAAGAACGTGTGCAAACCATAGAACCAGTTTACAAGGACAGGGCTTTACATGAGTGTAAATGTATATTTCCTGCATAGTCACCTGGACTACGTCCTTCAAAATCATATTACAATAAATGATGAGCAAGGAAGAAGATTCCACTAAGGCATGGATAACATAGAGACTAGATATCAAGGTAGATGGAACACCAATATGATGCTGTCCATTGCAGGTCACTGTGAAGAGACTGCCATGATGCAATTTATTCACATTAAGCAGGAAAGAGGAAGTTCATTCCTTGAGTAACTGGAATTCCAGTTTGACAATATCCATTCTAAAATTTGTAATTAAACATTTTGTTGTATATCTGCTAAATAATAAAAGTAATATTTAGTTTGTGTTAGTGTTTTATTTCAGGGTTGCATTTAGTCGGAAAATTGATATTTGTTGGTAAAAAAATGGATTCCTGTTTAACAGAAAAAAACGTGGTAGAAAATTTCTGAGGGCATTTCTGAACCCAGCACCATCATATTAGGTAGGACTAATTGTAAAAGCAAAACAACTGAAATGTTCCCTAGTGTTGTTATTCTGTTTAATATTCCCCTTTATTTACTTTTTTAATCCATAGGACGAAGGGTGAAAAAATCGTTATAGCGTCGGAAAAATCCTTTCTTGCATATCTTCTTGTATTTTGCGTTCTGAGATCAAATCTCAACACGGTCAGTTTTGTCTTTCACACTTTCGGAGTTGATAATAGAAAAGTCCCAGTCAAAATCGCTGGTATTGCACCTGAATCAGAAACTCTTATCTATTGGGAGATCGATTGGTAGAATCGTGTGAGAAAGTACCTTGTTGTATTTGTGCTGGCTGTAATTTAAAATCACCGAAGTCAACTTCAACATTCACCCTTTGGGGATCGATAACGCACTAGAGATGTACTGTAGTTAATGTAATTCACAAACACTCCACACAGCGTATAATATATAAAAAAATCTGTTTCCTTTCATCTAGCAATTAATTTATTTTCAACAAATAACTTCTGTAGTGCATGTGCGAATAGACAGATTCAAATGCTGCTAAACAGTAATTTTGGTTTCAAATAATTTTAGGAAGTGGGTAGCTGATTACATCAGCCCCAGTGCTCAACTACTACTTATTTTACCTATACTGAAATGATGAAAGGTGGAATTTGAACTCGGAACGTAAAGACAGTTGAAATACCGCTAAGAATTTTTACCTGGCATTCTAAGGATCCTGCCAGCTCGCTGCCCTAGCTAACCTTAAATTTTTTCTTCTACTCTAGGCAAAAGGCCTGAAAATCTGGGGGAGGGGGCCAGTCGATTAGATCGACCCCAGTACGCAACTGGTACTTAATTTATCGACCCCGAAAAGATGAAAGGCAAAGTCGACCTCGGCAGAATCTGAACTCAGGACATAAAGACAGACGAAATACCACTAAGCATTTCGCCCGGCGCCTGCTAACGAGTCTGTCAGCTCGTCGCCTTGCTAACCTATAATATTCATCAATTCGAAATATCGCCGAAATATTCATGACTGGAGTAAATATTAATAATGGCCCCTTTGTAAACATTTAAGCCAATAAGTAAGAAATTTCGATTGTTCCACTTTCTTTCCTTTCCCTATTTGGAATATTGCTAGCTTTTTGCAGCTAGAGATTTTTTTTATGGACACATGAGTATATATTCTGGATAAAAGATCAATTCCTGTTCATTTACATGATCAAAGGCAGAAAAATGGAATAGGCAGGTATGAGAAGCCAGCCGTTATAGTTACACACACAAACACACACACATTATAGTGGGTTAGGCCGGTTTATGGGATTACCCTGGGTTTCTCGCTCATAAGGGGTTTAGTCTTACGGCGTGTCTTCAGCCCCCGAACATTGCTGACCTGAGACCTCTTTAAAATATGGAGGTGTGAAAGCCTCGTTTTAAGGGCAAAACCCTAGGTGATTCCCTTTCCCATTGTCCATTGATCTGTGGGTGTGTTCCATCTTGCGGTCACCAAAGCACCTCAAATTATATATATATATATATATATATATATATATATATATATATGCGCATGTACGGTCACACACATTACAATTTGCTAATACTTTTCCACTAATGTTTAAAATATGTACGAAAGAACGAAAATTAACCTTTAAACATGTGAAATTGATGATATAGCCCATTAATTCAAAACAATTAAGTGTGAGACCCTGTTAAAATATCTTTTATTATAGATTTGTTAGATTCTGAGGATCTATTTTAAAACGGGGGCGCCAGTATTTTCTTAACGAAACACTAACGAAACACTTTGAAACTTGGGACACTGGTAGAATGTGTCATATAAAACATCTTTTTCTCTTAGTCTTCTTAACAAAAAAACTTACATCGCAAGTTATTTCATGTTAAAGTTGTCGTATTTCTGTAATTTCAACCAATCACTGACGTCTATTCAGCTCAATAGAGTTATTGCTGGGCGGTCATAAAAATGTTATTCCCTGTGACATATTTCATCCGGTTTAATCGTAATTTATACGCATATATTGTTTATATAATAAATTACGCTGTGCCTATCTATGTGTGTAACAATTTTAGAGTTCGGATTCTAGAGTTAGGATTAGTTTTAGGGTTAGGGTTAGGGTTAGGGTTACGGTTAACAGTCTAGTTAGGGTTAGGGTTAGGGTTAGGGTTAGGGTTAGGGGATTAATACGATATACACCGTTACAGCGCTAACTGTTTTCAACTGAATAGACGTCAGTGATTAGTAGAAATTATCGAAATAAGACAATTTTTTACATGAAATAAATTCGAATACAAAAATATTTTTCTGTTCTATAACACAAAATAGATAAGTATACGAAGTTTGAAAGTCTTTCCGTACCAAAAACACTACATAAAACATAAGTGAAAACTGGCACCCCCGTTTTAAAATAGATCCGATTCTGAGACGATTTGCAGCTAAAGAAGAAATCATCATACGAGCGAAAGAAAACTGAGACTATGCTGAGATTGGAACTCAGAACTTAGAAGGTAATTAGTGTGGTTGTTTCGTCACTGATGATAAACCACTCCTCTTAATTCAAGACCGAGTAATAAACAACATGCAGACATACGAACTGACCAACAACAGAGGAGATAAACACCAAATGGTAGCAAGTGATCTAAAATATTTAATAACAGAACGATTTCGTTAGTGACACTAACTCATCCTTCCGGCTAAGAAACATATGTGTAGAAAATGACTGGTGTAGTTGGAAGAGATAATGTGCGTATAATTGCCAAGTGTTTCTATTACATGCTGTGATAAATCTATGAAGAGAAAGACGAAAAAGTATCGCGAGAACAATAGCAGTAGATATACTAGTAACGGAAACAGCGACATATTTAATAATTTCTCTGATTTTCGTCTAACGTCAGTTGGAGAGGTTAGCACAATGATTCAAAGTTCACCAAAAGTTCACAATATCAAATATTCTGTACTTCCCATTAGAACGCGTACCATGTGGAGGTTATTGATTTGGATGGTATTCACCGTCTTATATTAGAAAATAATATAAAAACAACGATATAATAAAAATTTGAATAATACAATCGCTGCAAAACTTTGTATTTACATTCCGCATAATACCCAAGTGAGTGATATAATTCTAAGCACTGGATGGAACTGTGCCGAATTCTTCTTTCAGTTTCAAATTTTATTATTTTGAAAGTCATATTTTATTTATTAATTCATTTAATATGATTGTTATTATCATAATAATAATAATGATAATCATTATTATTGGATGAATAAGTGGCACCTAATCAATGCTTTAAGAACAAGCTTTTTACATAAATATACATGATATGACTTACTCATTTGCAGCGTGGAAGGTGTTTATAAGACATTTAAGAAACACGCAAAAACCGTTAGATTCACGTCAGCATTCAAATTTCATTTGCCAAAATATTTTCGTAGCTTTGAGACCGCGAACTGTTCACTGACAAATTTCCGAGTTGCATCTCATTGTTTTTGATTTTATAATACACGTGTGTGTGTATTGCCAAAGGCTGCGTGGCGTTCAATTATTAAATAAAAATGAAAAATACACATAAGGTACAGGACATCACCAACAAGGGAACTTTTCCCTTTGGTCGGCACATTTAAAAAATAATTTTTTGTAACTAAATACTTTCAAAATTCGTATACTGGTAGAATGTGTCACATAAAACATCGTTTACTCTTGGCGTTTTTGAGAAAATTGTGTAGTTTCGAAGTTATTTCGTGTTAAAGTTGTCGTATTTCGGTAATTTCAACCAATCAATGACGTCTATTGAGGTGAAAACAATTATTGCTGTTGTTTGTCAACAACAACTTCCGGCGGTGCATATTTCGGTTTCACTGTTATTTATGACATATTTCATCTCAGTTACGTTTGTATGAATAAACGAGTGTATCTGTAGCATGTTTACTTCATGGCACCACCACAATCGTTCGTGCATTTCTACTGCTTTTATTATTTTTTCCCCTGTTTTTCAGCTTCTATTTTCGGAAAAACATTTTCCCCCTCCCCCTCCAATTTCTTCATTTTTCACATTTGTCCGCAACTCTAACCCCAAAATCCTAACCCTAACCCTAACCCTAAAACCCCAACCCTAACCCTAAAACCCTAACCCTAAAATCCTAACCCTAACCCTAACTCGTTGGAGGTGCAATGGCCCAGTGGTTAGGGCAGCGGACTCGCGGTCATAGGATCGCGGTTTCGATTCCCAGACCGGGCGTTGTGAGTGTTTATTGAGCGAAAACACCTCAAGTTCCACGAGGCTCCGGCAGGGGATGGTGGGGAACCCTGCTGTACTCTTCCACCACCACTTTCTCTCACCCTTACTTCCTGTTTCTGTTGTGCCTGTATTTCAAAGGGTTAGCCTTGTCACACTGTGTCACGCTGAATATCCCCGAGAACTACGTTAAGGGTACACGTGTCTGTGGAGTGCTCAGCCACTTGCACGTTAACTTCACACGAGCAGGCTGTTCTGTTGATCGGTTCAACTGGAGCCGTCGACGTCGTAAGCGACAGAGTGCCAACAGCAACCCTAACTCTAAAGCCCTAACCCTAATCCTAAAACCAGTGGAAACGCACGAACGATGTCATAAATAACAGTGACAAACGAAATATACACCGCCGATAGCTGTTTTTGGCAAACAACGGCAGTAATTTTATTAAGCTGAATACACTTCATTGATTGGTTGAAATTACCGGAATACGACAACTTTAACATGAAATAACCTTAAAAATATAAACTTTTCTCAACAATACTAAGAGTAAATGATGTTTTATATGACACATTCTACCAGTGTCCGAAGTTTGAAAGTGTTTCGTTACAAAAAATTAATTTCTCAATGTGCAGTCCAAAAGGAAAAGATCCCCAACAAGAGAAAAATATGTTAATACACATTGTGAGACAAGTACGGCACAAAATACCAAAAGAAGTCTGACTCCTTTTCAGTTGTTGACTGTTTATTACTAACTGTTTTGTGTTTTTATCGACAAGACAGGAAAATTTCATACGAGGGCAGCATCCAGAAATTGTTAAAATATAAAATTTGTTGACAGGGCTTCGGACGAAGAAACGACACTAGAGTGGACGTACTGAAACGATCGACGAAGACGTGTGTGTGTGTGTGTGTGTGTGTGTGTGTGTGTGTGTGTGTGTGTGTTGGTGTGTGTGTGAGTTGGTGCTACTGAGAAAATATAACTGATGAAGAATTGACATCATAGTGTGACATGACGCAATTATTTCTAAAAGTCCAGGTCGTGTGAATAAATGTCGGCTATGACACGATCTTCATGTCAGTTTTCAACACCTTGCGGTTCGCATTAAAACTTTAACGGGAAGACTTCCAGTGTAGCAAGTCTGCCCTCAATTTATTCATTTACATCTACGCGCCAGCTTAATTGATACCGAAGTCAAGTTTACCATTCACAATGATGGTATGGAGAATATTTCTCGCTCAATTCCCGGTCTTATGTCATGGTAATGAAAAATTACATATCAAAAATCCTAAACAAATCATTATGTACATTATTTACATTTGAGGGATATTTGTCCTCATCTTGTTTGTTGTTAACACATTTGGGCTGATATACCCTCCAGCCTTCATCAGGTGTCTTGGGGAAATTTCGAACCTGGGTTCTTATTATTGTTGTTGTTTTTTATTATTATTATTCTTATCATCATCATCATCATTATTATTATTATTATTATTATTATTATTATTATTATTATTATTATTATTATTATTATTATTATTATTATTATTATTATTATTATTATTATTATTATTATTATTCAGGTCACTGCTTGCAATCGAACTCGGAATCTTGTGGCTAATAATAATAATAATAATAATAATAATAATAATAATAATAATAATAATAATAATAATCATAATAATAATAACATTGAAAAATACCTTTGGAATGAGAACCCAGGTTCGAAATTTCGCCAAGACACCTAATGAAGGCTGGAAGGTATATGAGCCGAAACGTTGTGTTAACAACAAACAAGATGAGGATAAATATCCATTGAAAATAAATAATGTAAATAATATACATAATTCCTCATCTCTTAAATATAGAACTCTAGTGCCCAAACAAATCGTTCTGAAATCAAATCTTGTATAATCCTTCTGGGCCTATGTTAGAACCGATATCACTTACGATACCCTGTACCAAAATATATGGCGTTGTAGTTATATTATAAACTTAAGAAAGTTTAATTACTGGAGACATGTATATTAAAATATGTAAACAATATTGTAGTGCTATATAAAACATTCGGAAGATTTGTAGAGAAAGTATTTTAAATGTTCACAGTTAAGTTGGATTTTCTGTTAGAAAATATGCAACCACGCCCTGAAAAATAAATAAAAATTCTGAAATGTAGCAAAGGAAATTTGTGATGAACCACGTTAACAATTTTCGACCATGACATTTTGCTTCCAGGACATCTTATTATTTCAATATTACATTTAAGATTATTTCATATTTTCTAGAAAAAATGGAGGACTGTGTACATATATATATATATATATATATATATATACACAAAGAAAGAGGGAGAGGGTCAGAGATGTGTGTGTATATACTTTATATACATATTTAGATGTATGTGTGTATACATATACACAAGCGCATATATATTTACACACAAACACAGAATTATGTGTATGCGTGCGTATGTATGCATTTACAATATTCTAATGTACGATTGTTAATTAAGATGTTAGATATTAATTTCATGGCGAGTATAATTTGTACACATAGCCTCACACACACATACATGAATGCATATATATATATATATATATATATATATATATATATATATATATATATATATATATATATATATATATATATATATATATATATATATATATATATATATATATATATATATGTATATATACATATATATATATATATATGTGTGTGTGTGTGTGTGTGTGTGTGTGTAACTTAAGGCAAAACTGAGACAATTACGTCGAACAATGAATTCAGGAGGTAATGTTTTGTTTTCAATTTTCTGTGTTTGTATCTCTTCGAACACAAATGTATCTATTTCACTTTCAAAACTATGAAGCCAATTAACAAACTAGTTATCCTCTGGTGAAAACAAAACCAAAAACAACAACAACAACGACGACAACAACAGCAACACTATCAACAACCTTAACAAGAAAAATAAAAGCCAAACAAGAAAATATAATGTTGTGGATCAATAAAATATAAGTGATGTACAAAATCATTAATCTCTTTATTTTGAGATTATATTAATTCTTTATATTTTGTTCCTCATTAAAGGATGAAAACGAACACACACACACACATGCACACAGACATTATATATATATACATGCATATATATATATATATATATATATATATATATATATATATATATATATATATATATATATATATATATATATATATATATATATATATATATATATATATATATATATATATATAAATAGATATTTATACATATACATACATACACACACACACACACACACACACACACACACATATATATATATATATATATATATATATATATATATATATATATATATATATACATATATATATATATATATTTATATATATATACACACATGGAAACACACATACAAACACCCCCACACATATATATATATAAACTCATTTTTAAAAGAAATTCATATAATGTTTTCGTTCTTTCGCAAGAGTTTTTGTTTGGAGCTAGACTCAAAGCAAAATGATATTGTATTGAGTCGTTTGAAACGTCACCCACTTCTTGCATAAAGCCACAACAAAAAGTAACAAGCAGTGATCATGCAAAAGAGATCCCAACTGCTCGATCTTCTTGAAATAGTAACCAAATTTCCGTAAAATCTTACCTTATACTTTAAGATATAAAAAAAAACATGGTTTATTTATTATATTTCTAGAGAAATTATATACCGAACAATAGGAGTGAAATTTGGCGGGGAACCTTTTGATTATATCTCTAACCGATCTGCGATGACTTTGTGTCAGGCAGCTATGAGAACCATTAACGAAATATATCAGAAAAGAAATATTTATAATTTAAAAGGAGAAAACAATGCGTCATTAAAACCAGGCTTTCAAAAAAATATACGAGACATACGAAATATGGAAGGGATACTGGGACGCGGCTTTGGAAAGACTTAATATTTCCACTCATAAATACAACGAAAAAACCGGACTCCATCCTATGGAACACAGAACGAAAAATTTGAATTTTGGTAGAGCTGACAGTACCATGGGAAGAAAACATCGCTAATGCAGAGCAACGGAAGGAGAGGAGGTATGAGAGATTAATCGAAGAGTGTGGAGAAAAGGGGCGGGCGGTCGAGTATTACCATCTGGCAATGGGGGCTAGAGCCTTCATTGAAAAGAAAATGGTAACGTTATTTAGGAGAAGGTTTGTATTTTCGAACTCAGAGATGGGAAAAGTAATGAGGATACAGGAGGCAGACGACAAAGCCAGCTTCTATATATGGCTAAAATCAGAAGACCCGAAATGGCTCGAAAGCCGTAATATGCCGACTGGGAAATAGCATCGCTAGTGACGCTTGCTGGCACTTAAACAGCATTGCTGCTTGATTGGAACTGAGGGAACTATCTCGTTCATTGTGACCCCCGCCCGATAGTTCGAAGGATTGTACCATAAGACAACTAGTCGGCTCTGGCTGCTGGACTGAAACTAACACGACTCTGTTGGAAGGTAGGTCTAGAGAGGGCGCGGGCCACAACTACGTGCTCTTTTTCCTCCATTCGTCAGTTGAAGCTTAGATTGTGTCACGTGACAGTTAGCTTCTGCTGGCTGCTGGAGCTTACCGGCAAGTATTTAGAGAGCAATTTGCCAGGCTGGTCATTCGCCCGCTGGCATTCTTTGGCGCTGCATCGAAGAAACCAAAGAACAAAAAGCCAAATAAAAAATAAAAACGCACTCAACACCAGAGCTGACGACACCTCCGAAAGTGAGAGCTCCGCCACGTCGAAAACGGTAGAGAAATAGGGGCCGAAACCGGACGTAGTTCCTTTGGATGATGAGCTTAGCTACTGGATCCTATAAAAGAGCTGTTGTGGTAGTGAACCGCGAAACGTGATTGAAATACTTCACCATTTTGACGGAACCTATATACGCTATATACATTAACGCATAATTGTCATGTGATCGCTCTGTGATCCAATCAGTACGGAGTCTCTTTATTTTTCTTGGAATAAACGTTTTAAGTAATATACACACATAGCTCCTTCCTGGCGAGAAAACTTCAAATAATTCAAAACTTAAGAGAACATTCATACACACATACAACTCACACACACACGCACGTGCGAGTGCCTTCAGGAATATACACATATATATGTATATGCATAATGTACGGATGTACATAGACATATAAATATACGTGGAGCAAGTCCTAAACACTACTCAATGTCATGAGATGAGAGTCATTAATGGTTACTGCAGCTGGTATGTCATGTCTGTTATTGGAATTATACGTTTATGATCATCAATCTGGTTGTAGGATTGACAAAATACGAAATGATGTGTTGATGTGATTTTTAATTACTTTGATTATAATTTGGTAATATATTCCACCGAAGCCGCCTCTTACTGTTTCCTCTTTGGCAGACCGATAAAAGTACTAACCAAGTTGTGAAGGTGATAAAATTCCCAACATCGCTTGAGTAAGAAACTATGGCCTTGTCAATAAACAATTAGATGTTTATATTTGTTTGTCTCATTCTTGTACATCCTTTAGTAAATAAATGCTTCGCTTGCCGCGACCAAAAAATTTAATTGGCTATACTCCACGAGACAAGATTCTTATATCCAGCTTCTAGAAAAGAATTAGAAATTGCCTTGGAATAAATACCAGACTCTCGTAATAATCTACACCAGATGGAAATATTTAACATCCCAGTCCAATGACATTTTGATCACTTTATTCGTAATGCTACTGAAAACAGCTGTTAAATAAATCATAATAACAAATTAGACCTAGGTATTTCCAGCAGCTGGAAAGTAAAATTGGAATCGAAGACGTATCTATAATTCAGTTTCGATTTACTGCAGTAAATCACACTTGTCCTCCTAATACCTAATAGTCAATTATTGACTGTTTCATACCAACAAATTTCTGGAAAACCAATTTTCTTTTTTTATTTCTTATATTAAATGAAATGTCCATAGCTGAAGCAGAAACAAAGAGGTAAGAAATTAATACAGTGTTCATGTGTCTGCCATATTTACATTAATAGATTTTATTGACGATGAAGACAACCCCGAATTTTACAACAAAGGAATGGAAAGCTAGACGTTCCCATCTTTGTCTGCTTAAATAGAAAGAATGGAAAGAACATCAAATAAGGTTGTAGTTAACATTGTTTTCTCAGATCGATGAGAGCTTATCTTATCTCTGATTCTGTGCTGATAATCTTGCTTGTAATAATATCGATTTGTTTTCATTAATTCATCAGTTCAATTTTTGATCGTTGGAGTATAGTTGATAAATCAATCCCAATATTTTTGTAGATATTTTTCATTGAATGGACATATATATCACATTCTAAATACGTCCTTGCTTCCTAAATTTCAGCTTGTCCTTCAGAACTACTAAGAACTAGATCTCTACCAGCTCTGCAGAATCTTCATACACACCGTTTCTTAATTGAGATGGACCTGAAAGTAAAACTCCAATGGGAAATCATTTTGCATTTTCATGTCCAATTCCACAGTACTTAAAAGCTTTTATTCTTCACTCGTCAGGGTTCAACATCACACAAACTCACACCTCACGTCCGCATTTCTCTAACATTTCAAATCGAGAGAGTACTCAAAATGTCCCGTCAATTACTCTCAATCCTTGAATTCAAGAGATATGCAAGAGATATTTGCTACTTCTGTCTCAAAGGAAGTGAAATATTTATCTTCGGGAATGTTCTACAATGTAGCCTCTCTGAATTTTTAATTCTAAATTATTGGTTTTACTTCCGAAATTGGAAACATGATTGAAAAAATATCGCTCACAATAATATACTCTAATATTTTTACTCAATCATCTACATCTATTCGGTTTGATCGACCGCTATGTCTCTGGTGATATTCATCAAAATGTAAGCTTACCCAAGAGCTTCCTCAACTTCACATCTCTTTGGTTAGAATCTTTTTATCCGAATTTGCCGATGTCTACATACTCTATCAACCCTAGCGGGACCCAAATTAGTCTGTTTCGCCTTCTCTGCTAGCCCTGAATATTAGCAGCTTACTTTCTACCAGCTATGACAATATTTACCTTTAGGTGATTTAGACAAGCCTTAATTCTCTTACTTGCTGTATACATGGGCCATGAGTATAGAATCTCAATCATCCATTGCAAATGATTAGGTGAAAAGAGACATAAGAAACATTTTCTAATAGGGTCATGACAATTGTATTTCTTTCAATAGTACAAATACACAATTCCTGCTCATTCCAAGGAAACGATCTTGTGTTTCATGCTCTCAAATATTCGACAGCAAGAAATGGAAGCCCTATAAATTTAAACAAATGTCAGACTTTACAACCTCTACTAATTTTGTCCCGTGACTCCGTATACATAACGTAAACTAAAAATGCGCTGTATAGAATAGCATCTGTCACCAGATTCAGAAAAAATCAGTTCAGATCTTAACTTTTGCGAACTTTCTGCAAATATTAAATAAAATTAATAATGCAACATTGATACCATATCTGATACCATAGTTCTGGATCTACATTTATCAAAATGCATTTTGACAGCATTTCAAAGAAAATAATTAAGCTGGCTGACAAAGACAGATTACATTAACAGAAATCCAGCTCTCGCTTATAAATACTCTGCCTCCTTCATTTACATCTGCTATACTTCCTACAATTTATTCTGGACTTCCAAACTCTTTAACTGCATATATCAGGTTAATTTAGTGCGGTCATCTGCCATCTCTTGTCAACCGTATACTCTTGCCTCCTAGATCACATGGTAACCCTATGTCTATATTTACCGCCCACATTTGCCTTTATAGAATATCATCCGTTTGAAAATTAGCAATATCGCAACGATTTGGATTGAGGTAACTACAAAATACTGCTTCTGATTTAGCTATGAAGTTGGACATTGTAATTTTTGAAGTAGTAGATTTTTCAAAAGTAACAATCCAATGTGTATGGATTAAGTGAATTTTATGAAGCAGCGAAACGTACAGATCGAAACATTCTGTTATCATAATGTTCTTCGACTGTTGTTGATTGCTTCTATTATACAGTATCATTCCTACATTATGTATGCTGCAGGCCCATTTAGATGCATTGTAAGTTACTCAATTATGAAGATTGTATTATCATGTTTGATGTTGTTAGATACAGAACGGCGGTAGTCAGAGGATAATGGAAGGCTTTCTGAATAATATGTGCAGTATGCCCACACGCACACTCGCACAATTATATATGTATATATATATATATATATATATATATATATATATATATATATATATATATATATATATGTATATGCATAAAATTACGTATGTGCGTGTATAAATTTCTATGTAAAAACATATGTGTATTTGTGGGGAAGAATTATATTAAAACTCGCTACTAATTACTAATTAATGATCAGTATTAATTTTTCTAATTAGCTGCAGTTTCTACAGGGCAAATCTAATTGCCATAATAAAATATTCGCAGAAATTCAACAGAAGATGCATATGCACATGTGTGTGTGTGTGTGTGTGTGTGTGAGTGAGAGAGTGTATGTGTGTGTGAGTGAGAGAGTGTATGTGTGTGTGTGTGAGAGAGAGAGCGTGAGATAGAGAGGAATAATAATAGAAGTGATTAAAGTGAGAGTGAAAATAACCAGCTTGGGTGAAAGTGAGTAAAAGTGGACGGCATTTTCAATAATTACTCTCTCATAGCACTATGAAACTCTTTGCAGTACAGTCCGCTCAGAGCGTGGTTACTTGGCCATTCATATTACCAGAAACAGAAGTTAACTTTCCTTCAAACACACACTGTTCATTGGTTTGCTGATCGTTGTAGGAATATTAGTCTAACGACCCACGAAATAGCTCCGGCGGGGAGGGTAAAAGTATATCGCTTGTCACTTGAAATCTTCTGACAAATCTTATTTTGATCGCTTTGTTTTCTGTCATTTATAACAACCACAGTTTTCTCGTTGAAGTCTTAGTCGTGTGTGACTGCAGTTAATCATCCGTATAGACACGGTTTCTTCATTTACCACCCAAACTCAATTAGCCCACCCCTCCCTCGGTTTATACACTCACACACATTCACCCAATACGCACAGTGTTAAACGTCCCACATGCGTTTCTCACACGCACATATACGCACATATTTGTACAGCCTTAATTCTCTTACGATTTTTCAAATACATGCACATACATTTCATAGACATGCATTTAAGACAAACGTTGCAAGACATACACTCACACACACACAGACACAGTCACATTCGCACAGACAAACAGAAACATACGCACGCACATACAGGCATATAGACGCACAATTATATACACACAAAAATTCACAAGGATCCCTTTACATTTGACAAATACACATTCATAGTCAAACACTCACACAAATATATATATATATATATATATATATATATATATATATATATATATATATATATATATATATATATATATATATATATATATATATATATATATATAGTTGACATTTATAAAAAAACAAAAGCCGAAGACAGGTGTATGAACAAGTGTATTAGTTTGACGCTCGGGAAAAAATGAAAAAGTCTTTTACGTTTCGAGCCTACACTCTTCATCCGAAAGGAATAAGAGAATATATATATATATATATATATATATATATATATATATATATATATATATATATATATATATATATATATATAAATATACACACATACTTACGAATACACACAAACTCTGTACGACTTCCGTGCGACCTTTACTCACATGAAACATCTCTCACTCATATTACACATACACACGCGCACGCACACACACACACACACACACACACACACACACACACGCACAGACACCCTCACATGTTTTTACACGCACACGCATACACGTCACGCATACACATTTCATAAATGACGCATGTAATTCCCGTAGACGGCCAAAAATTTGTAACCAACCTGCCTCACACTGTAACCCACCCTCCTAGAAGCAACAAGAACAACCACAACTACCAACACACATGCTTCTGCTACAAGTATTACAAGATCGGATGTCTACAACTGACCACTTTGAAATAGCCACAACACTGGCACTAATGAGGTAACGAGGAAAGCTCCCACGTGGTTGTGGTTTCTCAACATGCTAGAAGTAACAGTCATAACATTCTGAAATCATGTCCACAGATAATTGTTGCCCTAGGTCCATTAGACTTAGGAAAACGATTGGAATTTATTATAGAAGCTTTAATCTACTTTGTTACGATAGAACTGAGATGTGTCTAGACAATAGCATGAAAACAACAATGATTGTATATTTCAATACTTTACACAATGTAGTAAAATATATTACATTGACACATTTTATAAAATCAAATCTACTGAAATGAATTATTGCTTAATCCAATAGATACAATGAATGAAAAGGAAGACATTTTCTCCTATGACTCAATGAGTTGTAGGTCAATAGAGATTTTTTTTATTACAATAAATTATATTTTCTCATTAATCATTTCGAAGTATGCTTAAATGGTCATAAAATGGAAGCTAAAATATTAAAATTTTCTAACGAAATTTCTAACTAGGCTTTGGATGAGCAAACAAAAAAGCGTCTACGTAGAAATTGGCCTCCAAGAATTAGAAAACAAATCTCCCTCAGATTATTGCTTGCCGTGATAAAATAAAAAATAAAAATTGCATTGAATTTTGCAGTACTAAATAAAGTGTATTAAAAAAACAAAAACAAAAAAGAACGACAACCTGGTCAGGTCAGGAAGCATTTGAACATGACTATGTTTCGTTTGCGCTAAAAAGGTACTAAACTACGGAAATAACTCGGAGCAGTTCTATATTTAAGAGATAAGGAATTATGTACATTGTTTACATTATTTAGAATTGACGGATATTGGTCCTCATCTTGTTTGTTGTTAACACAACGTTTGGGCTGATAAACCCTCCAGCCTTCAACAGGTGTCTTGGGGAAATTTCGAATCTGGATTCTCATTCCTAAGATATTTTTCGATGTTGTTGTTATTATTATTATTATTATTATTGTTATTATTATTATTATTATTATTATTATTATTATTATTCAAGTCACAATTTGGAATCGAACTCGGAATCTTGGTGTTAGTAGCCCGCGTTCTTAACCACTACGCCATATATCCAATGTAAATAATGTAAATAATGACTCGGAGGATACCTCACATTGTTTAAGAAATTCAGGTGATATAAAAAGAGTTCCGTTCCCTCATTCTTCAATGATATTTGTCGAAGCTTTCATGTAACAACGAGTGTGGAACCAATCTTTTACGTCATGAGCAATTTCCTGCGTCTACTCATACGATTTTCGTGGCAGGTTGAAACACAATTATTATATTTATATTCATAACTTCATTTTATTTATCTTTTAATCTCGAAGTTACATGATTCTAATGCAAAAGAACACTATTTTCCCCCCTAAAACAGCCATAATAACGTGTGCACGAATGTTTGAGCTGGTTGTATTAGTGTGCTTGTATGTGTGTGAGGTAGGGAGAGTGAAAGAAATACAGAAATTAAGGAGTGATGATGAATGCATACGCACACCAGCGTGCGTTAATTCCTATAGTTTGAATTCAACACGGAAAGAAATTTCAATCCGATTTTTTCTCCATTTTGAATATAAACGCTGAAATAAAATAACAATGATTTTTCTGCCTTTTCCCAATAATGTGTATATCATGTTATGACAACTTTATGCAAATGCATGGGTGTATGTATGCTATTTAGAATGTTACTTTTAATGTCAGTCTCTCACAGCCAGCAACTCTCATCTCTTGTTTCACATGAAAGTATGTGAGTACGTATTTATCCGCAATTCCGCTCACTTTATTTCCCCCGTAACTACTTTGACATTTACTCCTTCTTCGTTCCTGTCTCCAGAATTCCTTTTCTCATTGTATGCGTGTAGCGTTCCTATACTCATTGCCTACCTCCAAGCTTAGCATATGCACTCGTTATGCACCTCGTATGTTAATTCTCTCTTTTAGTTTCTATCTCGCTATACGATATAAATTGTGCTGGGAGTATCAGTCAACTAAAGATCATTCGGCTTTTGTTAGAAAGAAGAAAATAGAAAGAAAATAAAGCGTTACATACGTTTGCCCGTTCGAACTGGAAGGCACCTACCTCTCAAAATCAGGTATGCAGTCTCTCGGACTTTGGCATTCTCACCGTTGAATTAATATATTCCGATCATATTAATTCTGATTTGAACAGTCAAAAGGCCGTAACATTTCATTGTCTTTTACTTTTTCTTTTTTCTCTTCTCTTTCTTCTCTTTCTTTCTTTCTTTCTTTCTTTCTTTCTTTCTTTATTTCTTTCTTTCTTTCTTTCTTTCTTTCTTTCTTTCTTTCTTTCTTTCTTTCTTTCTTTCTCATTCCACGTTTTTACTTTTGACTCCATCTCCCCCTTTCTCGCCTTTTCTCAAAATCATGAATCATTTCTCGTTTGTGTGTGTGTTATGTTTTGTAGAATCGCCATTTCTCGTTTTCTTAGACACACACAACGATGTGGCATATTTTATACTGAAAAAATTGCTTGGAAACAATGTCATGTTATACTTATCCGTTTATTGTATTGTTATTGCATGAAACTAAGAGTAGCTCAAATCTAAAACACTATATATATATATATATATATATATAATGTATATATATATATGATTGACCGTTGACTGAACACTATTCAATTTTTTTTCTCCGTGTTTTTCTCCTTGTCTCCGTATTCTTTCTGTTGAAGAGCGTAGCTCGAAACGTCAAAGACTTTCCGTATTCCCGAGCGTCATACTAATACATCCTTTTGTTATTTACACCACCTGTCCTCGTCTGTTGTTGTTTTTTCGTATATTCTCCCCTGTATATATATATATATATATATATATATATATATATATATATATATATATATATATATATATATATATATGTATATACTTATATAAGGGCATTACTACAGAATAATGTCACACACTAGACTTCCATAATAAACACATTTTTACCGAATGCGAGGAAAAGCAATTCGTAAAATAACCAACCTTTTAAAAACGAACTCAACTATATATCGAACGATTTCACGATTATTAGAATAATACCTAACTTCCGATCATCAGTATAGATGGTACAAATATATAAAAATAAACAAAATCCTCAACTTACCAAAACGAACACCTTATGTATCCGACATAGCAAACACAATAATGTTTAACCTTATACATATATGTAAAAAGCGGGAATTTTTTTGAGCGAGAGCGACTCAAAAATATTCCCGCTTTTTACATAGTTGCAAATTCTGCAACATAGATGAAGGCTTTCTCTGCTGAAGTGCAAATATAGTAAACCATCGAATATCGCGGGTGTTACATTCCAAGATCCCCTGCGATAGGTGAGTATCCGCGAATTAGAAACCGTACTGTACTGTATATATTTATTTTCTTATATAATTTGTATATATTTATTTTATCATAGATGCAACACAACACCCCACACTCGTCAACTGAGTTTCGTGTTCCATACGGTATGTGCGATTCTTTGTTTGCTTATCTACGGTATACTACGTATTTTCTTTTAATATATTTTAATTAATGTGTTATAGAGTGCAGTAGTGTACTGCATTTTCATTTATAACTTTAGTAATTTTTAGGCGTGAAAATGCTTATTTTCCCACAGAAATATCTAAAATTAAAATAAATAAATAAATAAATAAGTATCGGCCGCAGAAACACGCGATATAAATTTACATACATTTGCCAGACAAATCCGCGATGTACTGACTGCATGATATGTGAACCACGATGTGGTGAGTAATTACTGTACCGTTCTTTTAGATACAGGGCAAGTGGGTTCTGCAAATTTTGTGACTCTCTTATTTCCAAGACGTCCGAAAAATCATTTGCAGCTGAGAGAGAGAGAGAGAGAGAGAGAGAGAGAGAGAGAGAGAGAGAGAGAGAGAGAGAGAGAGAGAGAGAGAGAGAGAATAGATAGATAAATAGAGAGAGATGGGAAGAGAGTCAGACAGACAGACATTGTGTGTGAGAGAGAGAGAGAGAATTAGGAAGAGAGAGAGTGTGTGTGTGTGTGAGGAGGAAGGAGAAAGAGAACTTGATTGTTTGATTCACGAAATCATCTTTCGTAGAATGATGTTGCAGGAATTATGTTGCATGTTAAAGTCTGTGAAACTAGGATGTTTGTAGGTGATAACATAGTTTGAGGTACTGTGTTGGAAGCTGGAAAAAATCGGTCTCTGCATCAGTGCCATAAGTTTGGTAGTCCAGATTAAGACTTGAAACTCTATCTTGTAACTGGTATTTGGTACGCGAGTTCAAGAGTTTTGAGGAGTATGGAACTATATCTTAGGCACTATTGTGCGCAAGTCTACTCTGACACAGAGCAGTAGCACCTATTAGAGTTCCAGCTATCGGTTAATCAGCATGTGTACCATATGCTTTAAACTGAGGCTAAGTCTGCTCCGATAACTGGCGATGTCTTGGTCAGCGAATTCTCTGTGACGGTTGACAACAACGGCAAGATGAGCTTTTACGGATCAGACTATCCCAACGTGTGTATGCATGTGACAAGGGACCACATATGCACTTGTATTCTCATTGAAACTCCTATCACAAACTCTACACCATAACGACAACTGACGACTTTGGCTACAGTGTCTGCCCTGTCCGTAGCACCTGCTCTCACAGTGAGGACGTTTGTCAAATTTGCAACCTGGAAATTTGGGCCACGTTAAGATTGACCGTCGGATTTGGTCAGCATTCATGAGCGACGTGGTGATTTCGTTGGCCGGAGCCGGCTCAATCCCTCACAGGTGAATGCACCTCATGTACAAGTAAGTAAATACATAGCCGTGGGAGGATTGTGAGAGCCACAATTTGTCATCGTTGAAGTCACCGAGAAGGATGACATACCTCTCACTTCAGCTCTGCTGAGAAGAGGGACACTGTCTTTATGCAAAAGGATACACAGCAGAGGGGATGCTAGTGGTTCGAGCAATTAGGAGAGCATAAAGGCAGCTGGTATTATCTAGAGGAATGAAGGTGGAAAATTTGATCCAGAATAAATAGATTTCGTTTTGGCTAATATTTAGATAAGAGAGGTGAGTGTCAAAGATAATTGAGTCTCCATAATCATATGCCTCAACTTTAGAAGATGATATTAGCAAAAGGAGTGTATCCTGGACAGCAAGGAGGGAAAGACGAACTTGAGACAGGAGTTGAGAATCTTACGTTTCGGGGAAGAATACGATGTAAAGGTTGAAGAGTGAAATATATGCTGCAAAGAAATCTACGGCAGTGTGGAGAGTAGGAAGACTTTTATGTGTATATTTCTCTTTAGTTTTTTTAATAGTATTCTGGGAAAATGAATGGTTGTGTATTAATAGTTTTGATGAAACTCATGGCAGGGATGTAGAACGAATACATTAAACGGAGGGAACTTCGTTAATGTCAACCTAAGGCCAGGTGGTAACGAGGATTTAAAAAATATTTTAGGCGTGACATAGCGTTCCTATAGTGTTCGATCCCGTCTCTTTTCTAATAAATATTACATCACAACAATAATAAGGAATCTCTCTGGTCATCAACGCATCAATATTGTGTAAATATATTGATTCTAAATACATTTAAGAAATACAATCACATTTTCTCTCTTTTTTTTCTACCTAAAGAGAAAAGATGTTTTCTCAATTTTCTTTCCAATTTAAAAAGAATCTCAAGTGTTAAGTTTCCTTAAAATAAAAAAAATGCTTGCAAAAAAATGATATAAATATAAATAAAGTTCCTAAAATAGTTTTTCTGTGTTTTGTTTCCGATAATAATGATTTTGCTATTTGTGTCTTTGGGGGATTTTATGAAGAAAATTAAAAGAAAATAAATAACGCAGTTCCCTTACAATTGCATATCGTGGATATGGCCTCGAACAATTTCCTCATTAAAATAATTTCGAAGGAAAACAAATTAAATTATTTTCAATTTGAGGAAAAAAAAAAAAAAAAAAAAGGAAGGGAAGATTTTTCATGCAAGAGCATCCGTGAAATTTTTGGAAATTTTTTCTCGATTTTTGTTACTAAATGCTGGAGTTAATAGAGTTGAATGCCATAAAACAAAAGAATAATACTTAACAGAAATTGTGACATATTTTAACCTCTTGAAGCCACTTAATTTCATTTATGATGTTAAGAAACCCAAGAAAAATAAACCTGTTGCTACATAGTCGCAGTTTGCGCCTGAAAACAAGATTTGTGTCAATTTATAAAACATAAATAAACGAAATACAGATAAATAAATACACGCAAATAAACAAACACAACAATTACATTAAGGGGACTGGTTATAAAATATGTAGCTTGAAAAATTTTCATCAACAGAATCAAAATTAGGAACGGTTTCGCTTCTTTCTGGATGCAAGTTATCACATACACTGATTTATATTATGTACTATATCACAATGCTGACATGACGTCTAAAAATAGAGATATTTTGTGCCGTCAGTATGTACATCATATAAGTATGAATTGATGAGTGTTCAGCGTGAAATATATCCGTCTGGTGAACAAGCCCAGGATGTCGAGCTTTGATTTCTGTTCCTGCTTGTATATTTCCACTATACTCACTTCATTAATTTCTGGCAAGAAACTTAACTCAGTTTCACAAGCATTGGAAACGTTATCAGTTCATCTGAGAGTATGAATTACCATCTTCTTACTCCTGTGAAGATGTATTTATCGACTACAATGCATCGGTTCGTATAGGTTCTTCGGAATATAGAAGATATCTAAATCATCTTTGCTATGGAAGAACAAACAGTGGAAGTTATTTAGAATAAGATCATACTTAAAATCATACCATGACACAGTGGCATTCGCTTTATATCCGTTTCGATTTCCCTATTCTTTTGAAGAAAACAGCGGAACAAAATGTGCTCAGTGTCTTTGTAAAATAAGGCTCTGGATATGACCACGTAGCTGGGACAAGCGGAGGACAATCGCTGATTTCGGGAAAAAGAACCATGCGTCACAATCTGATCCTTACGACTCAATGATCTCTAATTCACTAAATATTTCAGGGCCACACAAAACAAAAACACTAAACAATTAGTTTATATCACATCAGGACAAAAAAAAAAAAAAACCACCCTTCACCCTCCATTATTCAATTTTTTCATGGTCTTATAAATGTGTGCATCATGAGTGTGTGTGTGTGTCTCTGTTTCTTCCACTATACTCACTTCATTAATTTCTGGCAAGAAACTTAACTCAGTTTCACAAGCATTGGAAACGTTATCAGTTCATCTGAGAGTATGAATTACCATCTTCTTATTCTATTCTCTCCCCTCTTTCTCACTCTCTCTCGTCTTTCTCACTCTCTCCCCTCTTTCTCTCTCTCTCCCCTCTTTCTCACTCTCTCCCCTCTTTCTCACTCTCTCTATTTCTTTCTCTCTTTCTCTCTCTCTTTCTCTCTCTCGAAACGTCTAGTTAGAATAGAGGCAGCTGACGAAGGATTAATTCCAAGTGGCTATCTGTTTTCCTATGTGTTCGTTCCGTTGTCTGTAGTTCATTGTTCTAACGTCCTGTACCCTGATATGCATTATATACACATGTAGATGTAAGTATGTACATACATGCAGATATATTCTTTGTATTATATATATATATATATATATATATATATATATATATATATATATATATATATATATACAGAAGCACGAGACTGAGGAAGAAATCGGCTAAAAATCTTACTTTTGTTTTGTTTTATTCAGTTTCCCGTTTGCTATTTTATCATCTTGTTCTCTGTATGTTGTGATTTTTCGAGGATTGCTGTAAAAGTAAATGCAACACGTGTTTTTAGGCCAAACGGAACGTACCATTTGCGGTGACAGAGCAGATCATCAAAGAGCTGCAAAGACTGGAAAGTCTAGCTATAATTGAGAAAATCGACCACTCAGACTGGGCAACACCGACGGTTTATGCGAAAAAAATGAAAAGAATAATAAACTAAGAGTGTGTGCAGATTTCTCAACAGGATTAAATGACTGTTTAGTTGAACGCAACTATTCATTACCAAAACCAGAAGATGTGTTTTCAAAACTAAATACAGGAAAAGTTTTCTCGAAATTAGACCTCCTGGAGGATTATCTACAGATACAAGTAGAGGGAGATTGCGCTCACCTTTTAACGATCAACACACACCGTGGATTACATAAATTCAAGCGGCTTCCTTTTGGAGTAAAATTGGCACCTGCTATATTCCAGCACGCAATGTTAAATGATTGCGACTTCGGTATCGCATATATCGATGATATTTTGATGACAAACGAGTCACTGGAGCAACACTTTGAATATATTAAAAATGTATTCGGAAAAATAAATGAATTCGCGTTAATTTATCTGAGAAAAAGTGTGAATTTTTGATGAGAAAAATCAAATATTTGAGTCAAGTAATTGATGAAAAGAGGTCGAAACCAGACCCATCAAGGGCGACAGCAATATGGAATATGCCTCTCCCAACAAACGTCAAAGTGCTACATGCGTTTCTAGGCTTGATGAGCTAGTATCAAGTATATATCTCAAATATACACAACATAAGGGATCCACTAAATGTGCTGTTGAAAAAGGATGCCAAATGGCTTTGGTCAGAAAATGCCAGAAGGCATTTGAGTAGTTAAAATGTATATCAATTTCAGACTTGTCTCTAACACACTTCAATCCAAAATTGGAAACGATACTGACCACAGATGCTAGTGGGTACGGGGCAGGAGCCATACTCCTACACAAATGTGACGATGGCAATAGAAACGCCATAGCTCACACGTCAAGGGTACTATTGGCACCAGAAAAAAATTATAGCCAGATTGAAATAGAGGCATTGGCAATTATATTTGGTATGAAGAAGTTCCACAAGTTTATGCATTGTAGACGTTTTCGATTAGAAACAGATCATCGCCCGTTGCTGTTAACTTATGGATCTTCCTCTCTCCTACCACGTGACTGGTGTCCAGTTAAAGCGCATCGTTGCTTTTCGGCCTGCTGCTAACCAAACCAAACACGTTTGTGTTCTGCCCATCAAGGACTTTTCCATTTCTTTGCGCTACCTCACTACGTCTGTCTTCATAGCCAAAAACGCCTTTTCTATTTGTGATATATCGTTTTAGTACTGCATACGTATAGTTATCTCCGATACCTATTGTACAGCCGTAAAACATTTTCTATTGTATATGTACCATTCCTTGTCTGTTATATTTTTTTGATATTTCTTATTGTACACGCAATGTTATTTTGTCTTGGCTTCGCACACATTCGTCAGCCTTTTCCTGTAGCGCTATGGTCTAGCGGTCCCTTTGATAACAGTGGTCTTGGTTTTAAATAGTTTGAAACCACTAAGACGTCTCGGAAACCAACTGGTGAAAAACTCACCTGCGACTTTCCTTGAATCGTGATTTTGTCTCAGTTTTCGTCTATTTTTCCCTTCTCTGTCTAACGTTTGATATATGTATGTATGTATGTATGTATGTATGTATGTATGTATGTATGTATGTATGTATGTATGTATGTGTGTATATCTGACTGTATCTATGTCTGTGTCTGTATTTACCCTCCACCACTGCTTGACCATCTATATTAATTCGTAATCGAACAATTCGAAGGAACGCAACCCATAATTTTTCGTTTTCATTTTTCATTCCAGCTTGTTTTTCTATCTTCCGTCCTTTCTGTGATGTTCCTCTTTCCGTAAGACGAGTCTGAAAGGTCGCTTCGAGTATTACGGAGCGCTAAACAAGCTCGTCCGAACATCGTATAGTCACACGTAATGCTAATAATTGCTCGAATTTGCATTCTGTGTATATTAGATGTTAAACACACACACATAAACGCACAGAAATAAATATATGTGTATAGACACACACACATATATATATATGTATGTATATATATACATATATATATATATACATATATATGTATGTATGTATGTATGTATATACACACACACACACACCCACACCCACACACACACACACATATATATATATATATATATATATATATATATATATATATATATATATATATATATATATATATATAATACAAATATTATGTGAGTATATGCATATATACATTCATGTATGTACATACATCTACATGTATGTATAGATGCATATCTGGGTGAAGGACGTCACAAAAAAACGGGGACAAAATGTAAAACAGAACATAAACACACCACAGAAAACACGCAGGCCATATATATATATATATATATATATATATATATATATATATATATATATATATATATATATGTATGTATATATATATACTCACACACATGTATACACGAGTAAGTACATAAATGCACAACAAGGTGGGAAACACAGAACTCGAATACCGAAAGTAGAATTTTTTTTTTTCTTAAATGCTGCAAAAACATCACAAAAATACTGTTACTTAGATTTTCACGTTCCCGTTCGTCGGACAAGTTGCTAGATCACAAATGTCCGACGAGCGGGAACGTGAAACGCCGAGTAACGGGTTTTTGTAATGTTTTTGCAGCTTCAATAGAAAAACTATATATACACGCATACATATGCATACACTATTATTTACGTGAATATGTATATGCATACTATATATGTGGTGAGTGTTGGCGACATGCGTGGGTGTGTATCTATGTGTGTGTGCGTGCGTGTCTGTGTGTCCTGGTGTGAGTGTGTGTGTGTGTCTGTGTGTGTGTGTGTGTGTGTGTGTGTGTGTGTGTGTGTGTGTGTGTGTGTGTGTGTGTGTGTGTGTGTGTGTGTGTAAAGGTTATTTTTGGTGTCTATGAAGCGAAAGCGTTTCAAAAACTAACAGAAACTTCGACATAAATATGGCTCCTGGACACATTGTGTGCTGCTTAGAGTATTTCCCGCATGACAAGATTTCAATAATATATTGTTAAAGAAAAATTAAATCACTTCAGGAACTGACGCAAGTTTCATATATTAGACTCAAAGTTAAGTCCCATTAAGATATAATAGGAATTAATAACAAAAGCAACAAACAAACATAAAAACACCGTTATTAATGAAAGAAAATTGCTAGTCATTGTGCTTCACCAGTTTAGCTGTATTTCTGATTTATTTCTGTTTAGAACTGTTATTTATTGAATACTTTGTTTTTAATCAGGAAGAAGAAGTAATACTTTCCGATGTATATGTAACAAAATAAATTTAAAATTTGATTAATATGATAATAATGCAAAGTATTTCTTGAAACTTGATGGTTAAAATCATCGATATAAGATCAAGTGCATTCATTGAATATATGGCAGGGATTGACTAAATGGATAATCATTTGCATGCTTTATTTTGTTTTTTAACTGTTGACTCCTCAAAGGTTCAGTGGATTGTCTTGATAGGTAGAGAATCAATTCCCGCCGTGTATAACCTTGCATTTCCTCTCTAAGATCTATAAAATAAACTAACAGTGACGTATTATGTTCGGTATAACAGACTGTGCCCATTCCCCGCTAGATGTTCAAATCAATCCCACATGTATGGAACACTGCAGGGGATGTTGCATTGAGAGGAACACTAGAGTTTTGGATAAAGCATGGCGGTATTCGTTGTGGTTCTTAGGTACTGAGTTCAAGTCAGTCATAGGTCAACTCTAGATTCCATAAAATAAGATATATTTCAAATATAAAGCTCCATGTGATCAATTCCTTTTTTCAGTCAAGTAACTTTCAAGTGTTGTGCCTATGCTATAATGAATTCTTCGTTTCATTTCAATTTTAAACGAGAAAAAGACAATTTTTTTCCTTTCGTGTAGGAGGCTAATATGTTGCTCTAACAGTACAAATGATAGATTAAGGTTTTTGTTACAAAAAATATAATTAACGTCTCATTTTAAGAACAACAACAAGTGCATACATAAATATATACATTCATACATTTAGGCTAAAGCATACATATGTATGTGCCTGTGTATGTGTTTGTGTCTGTATTTGTGCCTTTGTGTGTCTGTGCGTGTGGGTGTGGATATATATCTATGTATATATACATACTCATACATATATACACACATATATATGTACGTACATACATAAAAACATATATAATACATACATGCATACATTAGAGCTGTTCAGGGCAACATATTAGCCTCCAACACAAAAGGACAAATAGTCTTTTTCTCGTTTAAATTTACTCTGACAGGGGAGATAAGTAGTGTTGCCTGTTGATCCACAATTACTTTTTACAAAACAATAATTAAATAAATTATAATAACATCCTTGTGCAACATTCTCGGTTGATTGATTGTTCATTCAAGCGGATGATCAGTATGAAGTTTCATTTAGATGATTTTAGCGGTTCATTGCGCGTTTATTAAGCACAAAATATCAGATTTGCCAATAAATGGTTGGCCATGACAAGGAAAAAACAACAACAAAACAAACTTTTCTAAATTTATAGCAGTATTGAATAAAGAGGTGCTAGCCAAAACATACATCCGTCATTCTATATATATGTGCGTATGTATCTACTTAAATATGTATACGTAATGCCAGTGTATATAAATGCATGGATGCATGTATATATCTATGTATACGCATGTATGTATATATGTGTGCTTGTACGTGTAACTGTATGTATATCTATATATATTCATGCAAATATTCATGTATATATATATATATATATATATATATATATATATATATATATATATATATATATATATATATATATATATATAAATATATATATATGTATATATATATATATATATATATATATATATATTTATATGTATATATATATATATATATATATATATAGGACATGCATATGGAAACATACAGATACGTATCATTCAGTAATGTTGAACGAAAACATAAGCAAAAAAGGCAAAGGGGAGTGTAGAATTTTTGGCTACTGAAATCAATGGCAGAACAGCGTTACATTGAGCGTGAATCGGTTGATATCACACAGACATACCTGTCTGTTGTCTGATTAAGTTTCTTCCAAATGAATGATTGCGTGATTTATCTCCACCACTACGTTTGAATTATAGCCATACAAGTATATATATATATATATATATATATATATATCTATATATATATAGATATATATATATAGATATATATAGATATATATATATATATATATATATATATATATATATATATATATATATCTATCTATATATATATCTATATATATATATATATATATATATATATATATATATATATATATATATATATATATATATATATATATATATATATATATATATATATATATATATATATATATATATATATAGATATATATAGATAAATAGATAGAGACAGATAGATAGATAGATAGATAGAGATAGATAGATAGATAGATAGATATGTGTATGTGTGCGTGTGTGTGTATACTTGCCTGCCTATATGTATGTATATACATATAAATGTACATATACGTATCTATGCATCTAGCTACCTATCTCTCTCTCTCTCTCTCTCTCTCTATCTATCTATCTATCTATCTATCTATCTATCTATCTATCTACATATCTATCAATATATATATATATATATACAAGTATATGTGTTGCTCCTAGTCACATACACATGCATGTGTAAGTATGAATATTTATGCCTATTCATATATTTGTTATCCAATGTGGATGCTTTTACATACAACGCACGAATTTCTGTTGGGTATCAGACGCCATATTCTTTCCCTTCGTAAGCATTTCTGTATGTATATGCGTTATATAAATTATGGTACACTTTCATATACACGGCAAGTAACATACACAACAGACACACACACACACATACACACACATACACGCACAAACACATACACATGCGCGCGCGCACACATATATTTCTCAATAATCTATAATATATGTAATTCTTTGATACGAATATATAATCGTTCACACACGCACACACACACACACACACACAAACACACATACACACACACATATATATATAGAAATATATATATATATATATAGATATTTAATGCATATACATATACACATACATGCATACGTACATATACAATATATATGTTTATTTATTTATATAAATGCACATAACTATATCACGCACATACACATATATACATATATATATATATATATATATATATATACGTATATATATTCATGTCTTTCCATACATACATACATATATATATATATGATATTTATATGCTTATACGTATTCACACAGGCGCATATGTATTTTCACATATGCAATACATATGTATGTATGTATGTATGTATTAATGTATGTGCGAATATATCTATGTATATGCGCATGTATATATGTACGAATATATGTGTGTATCTATGTAATGTACGTAGGTATTATTCAGATAGAAAGCACATTTTATCATGAATACATCCTTGAATGTAGCTAATTAAACTATTAGGCAGAAACGTTTTTTCTCTATCTTTATTATGTATCCAGCGTTAATGTATTTTGAAAATTTGTAAGCAAGATTCACAATCGAATCAATCAAATATTTGGTTTGCTGAACTTTTCCTAAACAAAAAACAACAAATGTATACATTGAAAATACTTGTAAAAAACATGAACGTTAAATGTTTATATATATATATATATATATATATCGTATGTAAAGCAAATTAAATTAGACCATTGATCAATTTGAAAGTTCGATAAATGGTAGTTGAGATCGAGACGTGGTGATTAATCGATAACATAGAGACAGGAAGTTCCACTATTTTCAGATTTTAGAAGCCTTTCGTTTGTCTTTATAAAGATGATGGGATACGGCCACTATAAACAATGGATATATGTATATATAAATATTTGTCTGCATGTGTGTATGTATGCATTATGTATATAAATACGTATTCATGTATGTATGTATGTATGTGTGTATATGTATTCATGTACATATATATCGTTATATATGTATGTTTATATACAAATATATAAACACATATATTTACATAGTCTTATACTTCCACATATTCTTAGATACAAACATGTTCACACATACATACATATATGTGTGTGTGTGTGTGTTGGCTATGCCTGTAGTGCTTCGGAATACTCCTGTATCCTGTTCTTTGCTCTATGAACCTACTTTTCGCCTTGTTTCACCCTTTTTAGCCCCAGATTTATATCTTTCCCGCTTCTAATTTCAGCAGTTCCCAAACGTATGGTCCGCATACTCCAGATCTCCAAATTATACGTCTTGTCTAACATCCATAAACCCCACTACAGCTCTGCCGAAATGTGTTTTCTTATTGTACTTGCCCCTGCTTAACTCATGCTATTATACCTACGCACCACTGACACTGTTATTTGCTGCTTTTCCCTCACCTGTCTATGGTAACATTCTATGTGCCATTTTCATTTCTTCCTCTCCGTCCCCCCAATATCCACCATTGATATCAACTCTCTATATATCGATCATTGGAATAACCATGGGTATGAAAACTTATTTGTTGTCTATGTTGCGACACAAATCTTTTCCGAGTTTACTGATCCCCACCCGAAGAATTATCTGGCCGTTACAATCATGGTTGTATCGGCACCCCTTATCTTTCTAACGAAGAACTAAACACGTTCATTTTATTCTTCAGAGCGTTGCACCCTTCTCTTGAGTCCCAAACTTCCATCGCCAATACTTTCCTTAACTTCATCGAGATCTTGTGTTTTTTGAGTATCTTCTCTCTCATCTTTTCCACTTCTGATCTCTATAAACGCATCCAATCCTACACCCACCTTATCTTTACCTCCTCACATCCTGCTCATGGCAAGCGCGCCATCTCCTATTTTCAGTTCAACCCTCTCTGCTACTTCTATAGCTGCAAATATAACCTTGTGGCTCAGGCTCAGCACACCTAGTCTATTCATTTAAACGGATTGCCAACAAATCTTATCAAAGCTAAACATTACCGGTACCATTGATCGCAATTCAACCCTTACACACATCTGATAAGAATCTGTATTAATTTCAGAGAATTAGATGTCACGACAACACTGATATCCACACTAATATTCATAATATTGCTGAGAATAACAAATGAAGTTCAAATAGAATATATGGAGAATTTAAAGAAAATGTCTAATGTCATATTTGATTTTTGGTATCTTATTTTAACAATGAAACCGGTGAGGATGACAAATTTGCATGCCTATTTAATTTTATTCAAGTAATTTAATCAGTTAATGATTTTCCAAGAGAAATCGACACATCAGACTACTAATCTTATGATTTTGCCGCTTTCGACGAAAATAATAAATCAGTAATACATATCAAAGTATTTTACACCATTATACAATACAAAATATTGTGGTTGCTCTCGGATTCCTTGTATTAAGATATATAAAGTTGCTAATGATGAAGACTAACAACGCTTTGACTGTTACTTTCAACCTATCCCTCTTCTTGATCCCACAGTAATTATTGTTGCTGGTGAGCTCCAAGTGAGTCTTAGTTATGCAGAAGTGATATCAAAGGCTTTCCAGACTTGGCTAGTTAAATTCAGATATTCCAGTTATATTCAGACTCCGTGCAATGACTTAATGTGTCTTTCACTTTTAAACATGGTTGAATGACTCCTATTTCTTGAATACAGGGCGACTGCTTAGACCTCTTCCCTTCAATGGGTTATGCAGTTCATGATTGTGGTAGTTGGATTTAAACTGAGAGCTTTTAATCAACCAATAATTTTATAGAACAAAGATATTGGCTTCGACACCCGATAATCTTGTAGCTAAAGTGTATTCGTATTGTGTTCTTAAAACCAGTTCGGAGATTTTAAATTCAAATCAATTGCAACTCAACGAACAATTAATTAATTATACGTCGCTACTTCTCACAAGCAAGTGCACGAGCCTAGCGAGAATTTAATGATTCATTTATGGACGACATGTATAACACCTGTCGTAATATAAACTCGAGACCTTTTCACATTGTAGGTTGTCACCTCATCAACCTGCGCCAATGATTTCGTGTCTGTAGGCAAGAGGGAACAGAAAGCTATTAATACAATAAAAACTGAATGCCAAATACTTAATTTACACCAAGCAAGATAAAGGAAAAGGAAATCCTATTACGAAACGATCTTCATTTTAATCATTTTTCATGAGAAAGTAACAAGGAAACTCATGTACAAATTGATAACGAAATAATAATCACTGGGACAATTCTACAAACACTCAAACATTAATTAAATTATTTGAAATGATTGTGAAATTTGATAGAAAGGGTATTTATAATATAATTTACATATACAGATGCTGAATGTTCTGCCTCTATTACAGGAAACTACTACTACTACTACTACTACTACTACTACTACTACTACTACTACTACTACTACTACTACTACTACTACTACTACGACGACGACGACGACGACGACGACGACGACGACGACGATGATGAAAGTAATAAAAATAATAATAATAATTTCTAATAAAGGGACAAGGCCTGGAATTTGGGGTGAATGTGCTAGTCCCTTATAGCACCCACTGTGCTCGACTGGTACTTAATTTATCGACCCCCAAAAGATGAGGCATCATCGAAAATGATATTGCAAAGATCCTGTGAGATTTTATGATTCAGTGCGACCATGAGATAGAGAATAGGAAGTCAGGCATAGTCTTAATTGAGAAAGAAAACAAACTATGCTGGATCATAGATATAGCATGTCCAGCTGAAAAAAAGTTATGCGATAAGGAAGAAAGAAAAGTCGATAGATATGACAGGTTAGCTTGGGAGGTTAAGCAGTTGTGGTCGATGAAAAAGGTGGCAGTAGTACCAATAATTGTCGGACCCTGGGAACATTGAGTAAAAATCTTGAGAAGTACATGGAACTTCTAGTAGTAGTAGGCTGAGACCCTCTTCCGTCATGACTGACCATGGGATTGCACCTAGAAAGGTACCCCGCGAGGCACAAGTCCGGGCAAGTTTGCTTATGGAACACCAGCAGTCGCCCGTGCATACTAGTCTCGCCTTTCCACGCCACCAGTGTTATCCAAGGGAAAAGCAAAGGCCGATACAGCTTGGTACCTGTGACGTTGCAACTCATTTCTACAGCTGAGTGAACTGGAGCAACGTGAAATAAAGTGTCTTGCTCAAGAACACTACACGCAGCCCGGTCCGGAATTCAAACTCACAATCTCGCGATCGTAAGCTCGACGCTCTAATCACTGAGCCGTGTAGTAGTGGGTAGTAGTAGTAGTAGTAGTAGTAGTAGTAGTAGTAGTAGTAGTAGTAATAATAGTAATAATAATAATAATAATAATAATAATAATAATAATAATAATAATAATAATGTATTGAAAGTGTTTTGCACACATCCTACGCAAAACACTTTCAATACAGTAACCATAAGAGCATCACAGCAAACCACAGCACATACCCAAGGCACACAGAGCTGCGCTCGGTAGTGAAGTGAAAGCACACTATAAAAATAAAACTACTGAACAATAATAATAATAATAATAATGATAATAATAATAATAATAATAATAATAATAATAATAATAATAATAATAATAATAATAATAATAATAATAATAATAAAAATAGTGTACACCGGGGAAGTTTAACATGTGAGTACGATAAATCACTGCTCCGAAACTTATCCAAAAACATCGGAAATAAAGACATCGCATGGAGCCAAAAAATAGCTGACAAAGGGTTGGACTATACCCAAGTAAGTAATACTCATTGAAATTTACTACTATTTTTCCGAATATAATGATGTATTTTAACTTGATACCTCCACTACCCGAACAGCGATCGTAAACACACGTGTTACATCAAAATTCAGATCATCTCCAAACCCAAACACCATGTACAAAAAATAGCTGACAAAGGGTTGGACTATATCCGAGTAAGTAATACTCATTGAAATTTATTCCTATTTTTCCAAATATAATGATGTATTTTAACTTGATACCTCCACTACCCGAACAGCGATCGTAAACACACGTGTTACATCAAAATACAGACCATCTCCAAACCCAAACACCATATACAAAAAATAGCTGACAAAGGGTTGGACTATATCCGAGTAAGTAATACTCATTGAAATTTATCTCTATTTTTCCAAATATAATGATGTATTTTAACTTGATACCTCCACTACCCGCACAGCGATCGTAAACACACGTGTTACATCAAAATCAGCCCATCTTCGAACCCCAAAACACCATGTACAAAAAAATTACAAACATATTAAATAACACCGGTATTATTTCACCCAAGAATAACAACCGAGAAGTACGTACTGTAAGCTTGTTACGAAAAAAGTACGAAGATATGAACGTGCAAAACAATCTGACAACAGAAATAAACGAACCGGTACCCTACGAAAACGATGACCGTCAAAATAAAGGGCCGGACGTTGTTCCTCATGTCCCGCAAACAAAACCA